>NW_018408811.1:0-25589 GCF_002113885.1 Mizuhopecten yessoensis | reverse complement strand
TGCCAGTAACCTGAATTCAGATCTATTTGAATCTCACCTAATTGATACCCCTGCCTGCTTATGTAGTTCTCCTGTTGAGGATTGTGATAACTTCTTCCATTGTACTCTGTAAACTAATCAAATGCAAATTCTCCTGAACTCCATTTCTGCTCTTAATGATACTATTTAATTAAATACTCAGACTTTTCTTTATGGATGTCGAAGACTCGATATCAATATGAATATAAGTATCTTGGAGTTGGTTCAGAGATTCGTTAAAGATACAAGACGCTTTTACTAGATTACACTTACTTGTTTATCTTTTTTTTCACATGACTTTGCTGTATGGAATGATACCAGTACATAATTGTACTATGTGCTGTCCACCAGCATAATTTCAATTGCCATTTTTTGTAAAATCTAGTTTTTGTACAACCATTACCATTTTTTTTAATAATGACATGCTAATATCATTATTCATGTACATACTATACATGTTTTATCATATTTCAATTCAATATGATGTGTGTAAACTGTTTATAACTGTAAGGAGAGGGCGCTCATAGGCTTTGCCTGTTGCCCAATTCCTTTGTATCTAAGATCTAAACAAGAAATATTCTGAAATGAGAAAAAAGTCTAAGTAATAATTGGTGATTATATAGATCGAGTTAAAGTAAAGTCTACATTCTACATCGTGTGCCGGTTTTGGTTGGGTAATTATTGGTGATTATATAGATCGAGTTAAAGTAAAGTCTACATTCTACATCAGAGCCGGTTTTGGTTTTGTAATTATTGGTGATCACATAGATCGAGTTAAAGTAAAGTCTACATTCTACATCGTGTGCCGGTTTTGGTTGTGTAATTATTGGTGATTATATAGATCGAGTTAAAGTAAAGTCTACATTCTACATCAGAGCCGGTTTTGGTTTTGTAATTATTGGTGATCACATAGATCGAGTTAAAGTAAAGTCTACATTCTACATCGTGTGCCGGTTTTGGTTGTGTAATTATTGGTGATTATATAGATCGAGTTAAAGTGAAGTCTACATTCTACATCGTGTGCCGGATTTGATTGTGTAATTATTGGTGATTATATAGATTGAGTTAACGTTTAGTCTACATTCTACATCGTGTGTCGGTTTTGGTTGTTTAATTATTGGTGAGTATATAGATCGAGTTAAAGTAAAGTCTACATTCTACATCGTGTGCCGGTTTTGGTTGTGTAATTATTTGTGATTATATAAATCGAGTTTAAGTAAAGTCTGCATTCTACATCGTGTACTGGTTTTGGTTGTGTAGTTATTGGTGATTATATAGATCGAGTGAATGTGACGTCTACATTCTACATCGTGTGCCGGTCTTGGTTGTTTAATTATTGGTGATTATATAGATCGAGCTAAGGTAAATATATAGATCGAGTTAAAGTAAAGTTAACATTCTACCTCGTATGCCGGCTTTGGCTTGGAAATTATTGGTGGTTATATAGATCGAGTTAAAATAAAGTCTACATTCTACATCGCGGCCGGTTTTGGTTTTGTAATTTTTGGCGATTTTATAGATGGGGTTTAAGTAAAGTCTACATTTTACTTCGTGTGGTTAACTTCGTGTGCCGGTTTTGGTTGTGGAATTCTTGGTGATTATATAGATCGAGTTTAAGTAAAGTCTACATTCTACATCAGAGCCGGTTTTGGTTTTGTAATTATTGGTGATCACATAGATCGAGTTAAAGTAAAGTCGACATTCTACATCGTGTGCCGGTTTTGGGTGTGTAATTATTGGTGATTATATCGATCGAGTTAAAGTAAAGTCTACATTCTACGAAGTCTACATTCTACATCGTGTGCCTGTTTTGTTTGTGTAATTATTGGTGATTATATCGATCGAGTTAAAGTAAAGTCTACATTCTACGAAGTCTACATTCTACATCGTGTGCTGATTGTGTAATTATTGGTGATTATATAGATTGAGTTAACGTTTAGTCTACATTCTTCATCGTGTGTCGGTTTTGGTTGTTTAATTATTGGTGAGTATATAGATCGAGTTAAAGTAATGTCTACATTCTACATCGTGTGCCGGTTTTGGTTGTTTAATTATTGGTGATTATATAGATCGAGCTAAGGTAAATATATAGATCGAGTTAAAGTAAAGTTAACATTCTACATCGTGTGCCGGTTTTGGTTGTGTAATTATTGGTGGTTATATAGATCGAGTTAAAATAAAGTCTACATTCTACATCGTGGCCGGTTTTGGTTTTGTAATTTTTGGTGGTTTTATAGATGGGGTTTAAGTAAAGTCTACATTTTACTTCGTGTGGTTTACTTCGTGTGGTTTACTTCGTGTGCCGGTTTTGGTTGTGGAATTCTTGGTGATTATATAGATCGAGTTAACGTAAAGTCTACATTCTACATCGTGTGCCGGTCTTGGTTGTTTAATTATTGGTGATTATATAGATCGAGTTAAAGTAAAGTTAACATTCTACATCGTGTGCCTGTTTTGTTTGTGTAATTATTGGTGATTATATAGATCGAGGATAAGTAAAGTCTACATTCTACATCGTGTGCCTGTTTTGTTTGTGTAATTATTGGTGATTATATAGATCGAGTTTAAGTAAAGTCTGCATTCTACATCGTGTGCTGGTTTTGGTTGTGTAATTATTGGTGATTATAAAGATCGAGTTAAAGTAAAGTCTACATTCTACATCCTGTGGCGGTTGTGTAATTATTGGTGATTATATAGATCGAGTTAAAGTAAAGTCTACATTCTACATCGTGTGCCGGTTGTGATTGTGTAATTATTGGTGATTACATAGATCGAGGTAAAGTTAAGTCTACATTCTACATCGTGTGCCGGTTGTGGTTGTGTAATTATTTGTGATTATATAGATCGCGTTAAAGCAAAGTCTACATTCTACATCAGAGCCGGTTTTGGTTGTGTAATTATTGGTGATTACATAGATCGAGGTAAAGTTAAGTCTACATTCTACATCGTGTGCCGGTTTTGGTTGTGTAATTATTGGTGATTACATAGATCGAGTTAAAGTAAGGTCTACATTCTACATCGTGTGCCGGTTGTGGTTGTGTAATTATTGGTGATTATATAGATCGAGTTAAAGTAAGGTCTACATTCTACATCGTGTGCCTGTTGTGGTTGTTGAATTATTGGTGATTATATAGATCGAGTTAAAGTAAAGTCTACATTGTACATCGTGTGCCGGTTTTGGTTGTGTAATTATTGGTGATAACATAGATCGAGTTAAAGTAAAGTCTACATTCTACATCAGAGCCGGTTTTGGTTGTGTAATTATTGGTGATTATATAGATCGAGCTAAGGTAAATGGTATTTTTATTTATTTTAAACGTCTGTCGCAGTGTCTATATTTTGGTTACTGACCAGTTCTGTTTGTTCCTGTATCAACTTGATGTTGTTGACATGGGATGTTGTTGACATGGGATGTTGTTGACATGGATGTTGTTGACATGGGATGTTGTTGACCTGCGATGTTGTTAACATGGGATTTTGTTGACATGGGATGTTGTTGACATGGGATGTTTTTGACATGGATGTTGTTGACATGGGATGTTGTTGACCTGCGATGTTGTTAACATGGGATTTTGTTGACATGGGATGTTGTTGACATGGGATGTGGTTGACATGGGATGTTGTTGACATGGGATGTTGTTAACATGGGATGTTGTTGACATGGGATGTGGTTGACATGGGATGTTGTTGACATGGGATGTTGTTAACATGGGATGTTGTTGACATGGGATGTTCTTGACATGGGATGTTCTTGACATGGGATGTTGTTGTTGCAATGTTTATTTACATACACTTGATCTGTCGACTATCTTGCTGCGAAGATGCTGATAAGTTGATGAATCTCATTGCTACAAATTTTGACAAGAATTTGACGTGTTTAGTACTCATTAAGAAAGTGATATTAAAAAGGCAATTCTTTGAGTGAGATAATCAGGAATAATGTCGATATTAAGTTATGTCCTCGAATATGACTAAACAGTTATAATATCAACATATAAGTATTCCCTAAATCTTCATATCTGTCCTGATCTCACATATCATGGATATATTATCATCTTTATCCTGTACAAATATGTATACATGTACGTGTAACCAGGATTGTCTAGACTGAATTGTCCTGTTCACATACATGTATCCGGGGACTTCTATTAAATCGACTATAGTGTGAATTAACCTATTTAAATAATGAGGTACACTACTAAGTAAGTAATATGTTTCAGTTTGTTTTCAATTATCTGGATTATTTTGTCGTCGTTTTGTATTATGGCGCTATAATGTTGTCACTGTGTTTAATATAATAGCCTTCATTCAGAGTTAATAGTAATTGTCTGACAGGAATTAAATGTGATACATTCAGAGTTAATAGTAATTGTCTGACAGGAATTAAATGTGATACATTCAGAGTTAATAGTAATTGTCTGACAGGAATTAAATGTGATACATTCAGAGTTAATAGTAATTGTCTGACAGGAATTAAATGTGATACATTCAGAGTTAATAGTAATTGTCTGACAGGAATTAAATGTGATACATTCAGATTTAATAGTAATTGTCTGACAGGAATTCGTCGCCTCATATCATATGTGGAAATATCAATATATAATGGTTGTCAATTTTGTAACATCAATGCGATGTAACATGGGAACATGACTCTTCCGCTTGAATATATTTCATCCATAAGATGCATGATTAGTTAACAGTGATTTATTACGTAGAGCTGGTCGAGATATGATTGCGCGATGTCATGATTGGTGACACACTCGATCGCATAACCTCGATTGCTGTATTACTACTTCAGCTTCAGGATTATTCTACGGTTCGGTTAGTCATGTGCGTATGTGTGTGTTAGAGAGACAAGTAGAAAGCAACGGGCGAGGAGAGAAAGGTCGGTTAAAAAGAGATGGAACAGAAAACCGAAGAGGAATATTCACTGGTAGACAGGAAATAATAATTAAAGCAAAAGTAGTCTGGACACAAAATAATGAAACTTTTGTGGTTTGTATATGATTTATTTGTGGAAGTTTAAGTCATAAATCCGTTAAAAGTTTTTTGAACAACTAAACCCAATATTGACGTCATGTTCTTCACTCTTTTGTTTCATGTTTCCATGTCATACACATTTTGAACTGCTGTTTGGGCTGGAGTTCATTTTCTTAAAATGTTCGTCTAGTTAACTTTAGCAACAGTATTTAATGTGTAGAAAGCGGCTGGGTGTTTTCTCTGCCCAAAAAGGGTTAACTAATAATGTCATTCACAGAATATTTTCGAAATAAAAGCGCCTTCGGGAAGAAGATCAGTATGGGTATGTAAGTCGATGGATATAGAAGTTTACTTTTGTGTGTAAATTGATCAAAAGAAACATTTACAGCTACCCTTTGTTCAATGATAGTTGTATGTTATCTTAATAACACATATATAACCAATGTTGTAAAATAATTTCACTTGATTTGTTTCAGCGTACACTGAGAACACCTTTGAATACAGTTATACTCAAATCAGAAAAGATCCGGGAACTGAAGGTGTAAACATCGACCACACCAAACAGGGAAGAAGCTATGATACAAGAAACAACATCGAAGATCACACAGTAAATGATGTACCAGGCATCGATCCCAGTACTAAACAGGGTATACTCATAAACATTGTACCATACAGCATTGCCAATACTAAACAGAGCAGTGTAATAAACAATTTACAACACAGTATTCCCATTATAAAACAGGGTAGTTTTAACACGGATGTACAACGAAGCATCCTAAATACTCAACAAAGCAATGTGATAAACAATGTACCAGGCAAGTTTCCCAACACTAAACAGGGTATTTTTAACAACAATGTGCGAGACAAGTTTCCCAACACTAAACAGGGTATTTTTAACAACAATGTGCGAGACAAGTTTCCCAACACTAAACAGGGTATTTTTAACAACAATGTGCCAGACAAGTTTCCCAACACTAAACAGGGTATTCTTATCAACAATGTGCCAGACAACATTGTCAATACTAAACAGGGTGTTTTTAACAACAATGTGCCAGACAAGTTTCCCAACACTAAGCAGGGTGTTTTTAACAACAATGTGCCAGACAAGTTTCCCAACACTAAACAGGGTGTTTTTAACAACAATGTACCAGACAAGTTTCCCAACACTAAACAGGGTGTTTTTAACAACAATGTGCCAGACAAGTTTCCCAATACTAAACAGGGTATTCTTATCAACAATGTGCCAGACAACATTGTCAATACTAAACAGAGCTTACCAGACAACATTGTCAATACTAAACAGAGCATACCAGACAGCATTGTCAATACTAAACAGAGCATACCAGACAGCATTGTCAATACTAAACAGAGCATACCAGACAGCATTCGCCTTACCAAGCAGCACACTGTTATAAACATTGATGTTCCTTATATCGCCGCGGAGAAAGTACATACAGCTAGCAGTGACCATCAGTTTGGTGGGGGTCTACCTCAGTACACTGAAACTCTAATGAGGAAGCCCTATACCCTACAGGACCATATCAACCTTGGAAATGTCGCAGTGATACAGACAGCGGAACATGTCAAGGTCAACAAAGATAATGTCATCAATGGTGACGGTATGGGGAACACCGGTGATGTTAAACAAGACAGTATGCCAGGAACAAAGCTACCACATGGAAACACTCACCGTAAATATTACATTTGATTCATTTCCAAATTTTTATTATATAAGAGTTATATACATATTGTGTTAAAACAACAAGAGAAAGGAAGAGGAATAAAACATTCAAGAAAGAAATTTGATTTTAAAAGTATGTATATGTGTTGGCCTCAATAGGCATTTGTCCTTTCATTTGTAAAAGAACTAAGAACTGTATCATAATGAACTGTATCATGATGGAGAATGAAAGTTTCTTGAACCATTTTAGACGTAATAATGAAGTATTGAATTTCATTTGCTGTAATAGCGTAAATATCTATATATTACGGTTAAGGTTTTACAGATTCGCCCAGGAAGAGATACAGGTCGAGTGTGGCTGCTGTCCGGCAAAACAGTGAGTAACGATTGATGTTGTCCGATTCACATATAAGGTGATATTCGTAAGTGGTTTACATTTATCACGTTGGTACTGTTATCAGTTATCATATGAATACAGTTATAGTACGTTAGTATAGTTATATCACGCCAGTATTCATATTATTGTGTTGCATACCATCGTGAATGTTACAAAGATTACTTCAATCCTTATATTAATTTCCAAAACAACGAAACAAATGTGTTTTACCTGCTGGTTCTTTATTTCGCTCATGTATTTTGATCAAATAGATTCATCAAATTATGAACAGGTAATAAATGTCCATCAGAAACTATTCGGAAATGTCTGTCGAAATTTGAATTTCACGTCATGATTAGTTCCTTAACAGAAGTATACAGAAATTAATGTAAATATACAATGATAAAAATGTTATAACACGTTAATGATAATACACCACGTTGATTAAAATGTTATATCATGATAGTTATGCTAAATATCACATACATTCTATAGCATTTCGATAGAAGAAACGAGCTATCAGCTTATATCCAAAAGAATGTTGCTAATTACAAACAAGAACCAGAATCACGTTAGAAGTAATATATAAAGTTTATAGTCATGTTACAAAAATAACACAATATCATAGTATATGTTAATTCTTTTGAAGTTGAATTTGTACATTATAATTAGACCAATCAAGCAAGAATACATTTGGAAGATCTGTCAATTCCATATTCATTTAGATAGCATTGCTGTATTGTCTGTGAATAGGATATAATTTGAAGACCACGTGCACCTCTTTTTCCGTCTGATCTTGAAATAAGTGCTACAGCAAATTCTCTTCTTCCCATTGTGTTATTTTTCAGTATTATATATATGATAATGGTTAAAATGAACAGACATTTTCGAAAGCATTTTACAAAATAATATTAGCATATATCTTTCATCCGTAGAGGTATGCGTTATATATAGCTCTATTACCCTGTTCAGTCGTAAGGAGTCTCCAATAAATGTTATATTATGGGGAGTTTTTGTAGCAATGATATTCTGTCATACCTAGATGAGTTTCGGTAATGCTATTCTTTTGTCTTCAGAGGTCTTGACTTTTTTGTGTGTAAGTGTTACCCAATAATGCTACTGTTTCATAGACTTAAAAGAGTAATTCTACTCAATAACTATGTTTTTCTCTGATGCGATCCCAATAATAGTAATGTAACCTCTGCAAATTGTCTGTATTTATAGACCTGGTGCTTCTCCTTACGTACCTCCGTAGTGGGTCTACTCTCACTGCCGACATCATACAACAGGTCCCCGGGGTGTTCTACGCATATGAACCACTAAGGCGGTACATAGCAACGGATAACGGATATATATCAATGAATGGAATCTGCTCGATGAATAACTTAACATGCAGGTAAACAAAAGAGCGAAATAGATCCAAATATAAATACGTTACATCTCGTCCCAGTAGGATTGTAGTAACGATTAACATATACAGCAAAGATATCTCGTCCCAGTAGGATTGTAGTAACGACTAACATATACAACACAGACATCTCGTCCCAGTAGGATTGTAGTAAAGACTAACATATACAGCAAAGACATCTCGTCCCAGTAGGAATGTAGTAACAACTAACATATACAGCAAAGACATCTCGTCCCAGTAGGATCGTAGTAACGACTAACATATACAGCAAAGACATCTCGTCCCAGTAGGATTGCAGTAACGACTAACATAAACATCAAAGAAATCTCGTTCCAGTAGGATTGTAGTAATGACTAACATATACAGCAAAGACATCTCGTCCCAGAAGGAATGTAGAAACGACAAACATATACAGCAAAGACATCTCGTCCCAGTAGGAATGTGGTAACAACTAACATATACAGCAAAGACATCTAGTCCCAGTAGGATCGTAGTAACGACTAACATATACAGCAAAGACATCTCGTCCCAGTAGGAATGTAGTAACGACTAACATAAACATCAAAGAAATATCGTTCCAGTAGGATTGTAGTAATGACTAACATATACAGCAAAGACATCTCGTCCCAGTAGGATTGTAGTAAAACGACTAACATAAACATCAAAGAAATCTCGTCCCAGTAGGATTGTAGTAACAACTAACATATACAGCAAAGACATCTCGTCCCAGTAGGAAGGTAGTAACGACTAACATAAACATCAAAGAAATCACGTCCCAGTAGGATTGTAGTAACGACTAACATATACAGCAAAGACATCTCGTCCCTATATGATAAGCTATTTAAGAGGTGATTAATACCATCCTCATTTAAAAACCATTGGTGTTTATTTCAAATGACAATAATGCGATCTTTATATCGTCCTACCAGAAGAATGTTTTAAAAATCCATATCAAACCTTTTAAAATATTGTTGTAATAATCTAAAGCAATAGTCAAGCAAGAGTTTGTGTAAAGGTTGTTAAAATACTGTGGTAATGATTCATAATAATATCACATTTTCCTTTAGGCAGCCTACGCTAACATCGGAATTACCCCAACTATATATAGAAGACATCGTTCGTTACTACGGTTGCGATCTGGAACATGTGGTTGGACCGTTTTTGTGGAGTGAAACTAGCATGTCTGTGAAACGGTACAAAGATTGCACACACGTTACAACACAGCTCAATGCAGACAATCAGTTTTGTTTACATCAGTGCTTTGAATCGACAAGATATTTGAAAACTATTCGGCTGTCAATGGATATTGTAGAAATTCTAATGAAAATAATTCCAAGACTGAAGGTCATTCACCTTCTTCGTGATCCACGAGGAATGATAGAATCCAGGAAACGTGGAGGGTTTCTGGGGCCCCGGATGGATGTAGATATAACAACCGTTGCACGATCAGTGTGCGAACGGTTCGAACGTGATATAGAAATAGCCACGAAACTCAAACAGAAGTACCCTGGACGTCTGAAAACGTATCTGTATGAACAGATCGCCGAACATCCTAAATCGGCATCAGCAAGTTTGTTCAACTTTCTGGGACTGACTGCTTCAGACAGTTTTGATATGTGGCTACACAATCACACGGCTGCTGGCTCTAATGGAAAATACTATGGAACTACCCGAGCTAACTCCTCACTAACAGCTAGTTCATGGAGATTGCACATGTCTTACAATGACGTTCTTAAAGTTGACAATGAATGCCAGACTTTTTATAGCTACACGGGAATTTTAAAAGCTGTATCAAACAAATCACTCCGAGATTTGAATTTCCATTTACGTTTGCCTAGCCCAGAGTTTTGATTTTTTTTTATAATGCAAGAAATTCAAAATTTGTGTTTTGTTATGTATCCCATATAGAAGTCGTCTTGTAACAGAAGATACGCTGTCGATAACATAATTATGTTATACAATTTTTTTCAATTCAGGGCTTTCAACTTACCTTTTAGATATGTTTTGACATACCTAAAGTCAGAGGAAATTTTAGGACTTCTAAAATTAACCGAGTTAAAAGACAGTCCTGCAGAGTAAAGATTTCTTCGAAAAATGTTATAAATTTACAGCTTGTTGGTTGCTAAACGGAAATAGGAAGTACATCCCTAGTTGAAAATTCAATGTAGGGAAACAGTATCACAATTTCCGCATATTCTAATGTTTAATACTAAACTGATGAACATTGTATGTTTATTATTGACAGAACAGTGTGTTCTTTCAATATTAAAGTATTTCAAAGCAATCCAGGCATTAATTCAGTTGTTTTTTAATCAATGAGTCACATGTGTCCATTTTTCTGTACTTCCAAGAAACCGGCTACCTATTTCACTACTGTGATTTTTTCAAGAACGATAACTCTTACATGCAATTATTATGTGTATATGGTTTTATTATGAAATGTCAATTTTTAATCGTTTATAGAACATTAATTGTACACAATTTCAGCATGTATGACATTGATATACATTGTTTTGTGGCAGACATTTTTCTTTACTTCAAAGCAATATAACTACAAAATGTGAAGGAATTCTACTGAGAAATGGCGACACAATCCTCTTACCTTAATCTATTATTCTGATATTTTCCCCCGACAAATTTCTAATTGCCAATATTTCTTTAAATATTTACTGACGGTAAAACGTTCTGAAAGAAGTGACCTTTCAAAAACCTTTTCTTTCTATTATGTAGACGATAGTAAGATAACCATTTTGATAACTTAAGATTACATTTAATGAGTAAGCTGTGTGCTTTCAATTTGCTTCTCCGATCATCACATCAAACAATCAATAGCTGTTACTTATTGCTGTAAATATATCATAATATTTTGTACATACCTCAAGTGACCTCATCTACGTACAAATATTGAACTGAACCGGTTCGTCAGACTTGTAACACACCGAATTTTGATCTATAGAAATTCACTAGTTTTCGTTCAACCGTTTAAACGGAAATACATTGGCCTGAAACTACGAGAACCGCATTTTCAAACCGGTTCGTCAGATATGTGATACGTTTGATCTAGAGATGTGAACTGGTTTTATAATCCATTCCGTTTAACAGGTAATGCATTAGGCCTATCACGACAAACCAGTTTTAATTTGGTTCGTCGGATTAGCAATGCTACCTTAACAAAGGGAGTGATTTTGTTCAGTTCGTATGACGTGCGATATCTAAACCTTTAATAAGAAACTATAGTATTAATTTGGATCGTTTAATATGCGATAACTTATTATAGTCATGAGCAGTAAGATTTCTTTAGGTAAAACGTTAGACATATACTCATGAACTTTTTATTTAGTTCGTTTGACATTCGATACTTTATACGTAGTTCCATAAAATGTAGATTTGATTCGGTTTGTCTTAACCTATAAAACGACGTTAATCTTGAGCCATAAACAACATCCTAAAATTAATAAATATATTAAAAAAGTAATAAAATTTAAACAAATATGTATAATCAAAGTTGGATGATATGCTATTAAAAATATCTCCCTCGACCTAAAGAAATACTTGACGACGAGTATCATTCTATCTTGGCATATTTTCATAGAAGTACACTTTGTATATTGCTTGCGATGACAATAGGTGTCATGTTTGACATTTGTTTTGATTTTTATTGTCATTTGCCAATGTCGCAGCATGAACATTGTGACACTTCCCACCTGTTACTCGACAGTGTACACGACTCGTGAATACACAAACATTAATAATAACATGAACAAACCTTGTAATCACTTGTTTTGTAATTTATTTGATATAGACGTAGCACAATATAAATATGAAATTATCTACACAAAAAAAAGTATGCCTAGCGAAAAGAAATATAACATTAAACGAATATAAACTTTAAATGTATTCTAGAAGGTATCAGTATAATTACAATGTCTTCTTCAATCTCCAAAATGATTAGCAGTAAATATCAATCTAAATATCTGCTTTTAATTGACGTGTATCTAACAGTCTTTCAGAATATACAACAATGTTGCCTTGAACATTGGATAAAGTCACACAACAAAAGAAAACGTATTGATAGTCGTTTTATCTAAACATGCATAAACGTATTGCTAGAAAAAATATTCACGAAATGCAATGCTGCTGAGCAATAATCTACCTTTTAATGCTATTTCTGTTGCAATATCTTTATTAATCGTATTATAACAACGACATGCATAAATCAATAATCAATGAATTTTAGTTTAGTTCTCACCAAGCTATCATTCATTAATAACTTTTCTGTATGTATCTGAACTTCCTTTAGTACTTACAACAAATTAAAATTAAAAAAATCATTAAGAGTGATTGTTATCAATAAAAGAATATGATATTTCTCCTTACCCTTATTTAGTAATCATTACCAGTAGTTACGTTTTAATACCAATATCCTCCAATTCTTCATCAACAGGGCGACCTTAGCCAACTCACTTTTATAAGACAAGAAACTTACAACTGTTTTGGATGCAAGTTACTTTTATTACAAATTAAACATTTCCTCTTGTGACCTATCCACGTTCGATATATGCTAGTTAAAACGCAGAACAAAGTGCATAGCGTGCATACATTAGGACAAAATCGTTACTCGACTACAACTTTAACCAAGGAAACCCCCACAGAAACTATCACGAACCTCCATTAAAACGGAGATAAAACCAGAGGTTCCGGAGAGGCGTTTCCTACACCATGTGGTATTCATATCAAATTGCAATTTGCAAATTCCTAGCCCTTCCAATATAATAGCTGATGATCTTTACACCACACATTTACAAATCATAGCAGTATTCTGAATATGAATAATTCCAACGTTCTATCAATATATGATTACAAATGTAGGTTTAATCATTTCCCCATATGAAGAAACAAGCTGACTACCTAAAATATTAAAAAAAAAATGGTTACAAAATATTTCAGCCGATACATATTCTATCGGCTGGATCGTTTACAGTGCAAAACAACTGTTGCATAGCTAAACTATATTAAAAGTCGTTCTTGTTTCCATTCATAGTCTCATCAACATTCCTTTTACATTAAGTAATATGCTTAATACGACGAACATTCATTGAAATGTTAAAAATGTTCAAAATACAGCTTCAGTATGAACTAGTCACAGCAACGCCCGTTATGATAAAACAACCAGTCTTTAAAAAACAAACAAGACGTTATGTGTGAAAGATTACAACAGGGCTCAACTCTGTGTCAATATTTTGGCTTGGAAGCATTTCAGAATATCTTTTTAATGTCACTGCTGCTTCAACAACACAGTTTGGGCTTTTAAACATTAAAAAATATCACATCCCCATTTAATACAATGTCATGGTATTACCATCAACAAAACAAATGCCGCTGTGCTTTGATCAGTAAATCACACATCAAAAACATGTAAGCTGCCTTGAACTCCACTGTGCATTAGTAGTTTTTCACAAATATGCCCTGAAGAAAGCTTTGGTATTTTACACTCAAGTGTTTAACTTGTTTGTTGGACGGATACAGTGAAATCTCGTCCCGATCAGCTTGCTAACAGCTTGAGGGCTCGCACTGCGGGAATGACCTGGTCCATTCTCTGTAGGTCTGAATATATCATCAACGAAAAAGGCTATAATTTCACACATACATAGGAAATTCATATTCATTGTTATCTGAACATTTTTATTTTACACCAACGGCACACTTCAAATATGTAACCAATAAGATTGGTTTTCAATCGTGAATATTCTTTAATTAAAAAGTATTGTTTAGCGATACAATGTGTTTTCAGGCGCCATCAACTTACCTAAAATGTCCATCAGTTTGTTCATAATTTCTCTGAATGCTGGGAAGAAATTGTTATGTTCATCTAACCTTCTGATCACCCTGGAAGTATAGCACTTAATAAATATAACTTATTCAGTATAAAATGGCAGAGAACACAAAATACGATATTTTAATTTCAAAAGCATCACAAAGAAATATGGCAAAAGTCTATGACTATCAACATTTAAAATTGTTCATGCAAATGTTTAAAGTAATGTTAATCTTTGAAAATGATACAGAAAAACAAAGTCAAAATTGGAAACAACAAAAATTGAAATATTTTTAGCAAAGAAATCGTAATGTTTAACTATCAACGCTACACACTTATATCTAGCTTACTGAAAACGATTCGAAATACAAGTATAATATGATGTAATGAAATATAAAATATATCCTACTTTCTACATGATTGGAAGTTAATAGAAAATATATAAAAGGTAATATATCCTACTTTCTACATGATTGGAAGTTAATAGAAAATATACAAAAGGTATTAAACTAACGCTATGATTTACAGGCTCCCATGCAATATTTGATAAGTGTTTCAGTGATATTAACCTCAACCCTATTAGATGACAGGTCTAGAGGACTTTATACACCGTAAACCGTATATTCAATGTGGCGTTTTAATTAGAACTTCCCCATTTTATTTACAATTTAAAACCCCTTAGAACTTCATTAGTGTCGCGATGATGTCAACAGTATCCATACATCTTCCTATCTTGGCATACGCTTTAGGTCATTATTTAACATCTGTACGTACTTACACATTAAATACGTAACCTCTATATACGCTTTAAGTCATTATTTAACATCTGTACGAACTTATACATTAAATACGTAAACTCTATATACTATTTACGTTAATTGTTTAACATCTGTACGTACTTACACATTAAATACGTAAACTCTATATACTCTTTAGGTCATTATTTAACATCTGGACGTACTTATACATTAAATACGTAAACTCTATATACACTTTAGGTCATTATTTAACATCTGTACGTACTTATACATTAAATATGTGAACTCTATATACTATTTAGGTCATTATTTAACATCTGTACGTACTTACACGTTAAATACGTAAACTCTATATACTCTTTAGGTCATTATTTAACATATGTAAATACTTATACATTATATACGTAAACTCTATATACTCTTTACGGTAATTGCTTAACATCTGTACATACTTATACATTAAATACGTAAACTATATATACTCTTTACGTTAATTGTTTAACATCTGTACGTACTTACACATTAAATACGTAATCTCTATATTCTCTTTAGGTCATTATTTAACATCTGTACGTACTTACACGTTAAATACGTAAACTCTATATACTCTTTAGGTCATTATTTAACATCTGTACATACTTATACATTAAATATGTGAACTCTATATACTATTTAGGTCATTATTTAACATCTGTACGTACTTACACATTAAATACGTAAACTCTATATACGCTTTAAGTCATTATTTAACATCTGTACGTACTTATACATTAAATATGTGAACTCTATATACTATTTAGGTCATTATTTAACATCTGTACGTACTTACACATTAAATACGTAACCTCTATATACGCTTTAAGTCATTATTTAACATCTGTACGTACTTATACATTAAATATGTGAACTCTATATACTATTTAGGTCATTATTTAACATCTGTACGTACTTATACATTAAATACGTAAACTCTATATACTCTTTACGGTCATTATTTAACATCTGTACGTACTTATACATTAAATACGTGAACTCTATATACGCTTTAGGTCATTATTTAACATCTGTACATACTTATACATTAAATATGTGAACTCTATATACTATTTAGGTCATTATTTAACATATGTACGTACTTATACATTAAATACGTAAACTCTTTATACTCTTTAGGTCATTATTTAACATCTGTACGAACTTATACATTAAATACGTAAACTCTATATACTCTTTACGGTAATTGCTTAACATCTGTACATACTTATACATTAAATACGTAAACTATATATACTCTTTACGTTAATTGTTTAACATCTGTACGTACTTACACATTAAATACGTAAACTCTATATACGCTTTAAGTCATTATTTAACATCTGTACGAACTTATACATTAAATACGTAAACTCTATATACTCTTTAGGTCATTATTTAACATCTGTACGAACTTATACATTAAATACGTAAACTCTATATACTATTTACGTTAATTGTTTAACATCTGTACGTACTTACACATTAAATACGTAACCTCTATATACGCTTTAAGTCATTATTTAACATCTGTACGAACTTATACATTAAATACGTAAACTCTATATACTCTTTACGGTAATTGTTTAATGGTTTTATAAGATGGAACTGATCCACTTTGGTAATTTATCGTTTGTGTCATGATATGGGATCAAGTTGTTTGGGTAACAAATGATTTCACGGAAAAGAAGGTTAACTTTCAGAGCAATGGGGCTGATAGAACAATATTTCATCCCATTGCAAAACAGTTTTTATGACTTATACATGTAAGAAGAATGCGAAAGATATAAGCTGAGTTTTAAACTGCGAACCATAGCTGCGATCCAGGTAATTCATTAACCTGTTTAGTATCCTCCTAATGTATGTAGTATACGTGTGTAACCTGTCGTAGTATTTACTTCTTACTCGTCAAGCAAAAGGTCATACTGATAGACTTGTGATAAAGTCCCTGTCCAGCAATAATATAGTTAATCATGTTCAAAATGTAATGTTTATAAACCAATTTTTTATTTTCTACAAACTTTATTTGTTCGCTTTAATATCCAACATACAAACTACAACTCGGTTTATATAATGTACTCGTGATGGGATTCCTGATCTGTACATCTATAAAATGACACCTAACAACAATGACTGGGAAACAGCAACTTCACTGGTTATGTATTGTTAATACATTAATCTTAAGGCAGGACCAGTGACTTAATCGTGTCAGCATCGACTAAGGGGACAACAAACTTATTAAACGTTCAACACCTGTACTAGATAATTAACTTTGTAAAGTAAATCTCAGTAAACCCAATAGTAAGTCTCCTAATATGCTAGGTCTATGTTATATTATTGTACCAAACTATTGGACAGGTGTAGGTAAAGCATGCTATTAATCTAGTAACTAAAACTATATGATTCCAAAGAGCTACGTTATGGCCGTATCTTTTTAACAACTGCCTTCAAGGATAAAGTTAACCATACTTCTTCTTCCAGGCATACTCAGGTATCAATGTCATATATAATATTCCAACCTCTCGTCTATCACTCTTCCAGTCATGCTCAGGTATAAATGTCATATATAATATTCCAACCTCTAGTCTATCACTCTTCCAGGCATGCTCAGGTATCAATATCTTATATTTAATATTCCAACCTCTAGTCTATCACTCTTTCAGGCATGCTCAGGTATCAAAGTCATATATAATATTCCAACCTCTAGCCTATCACTCTTCCAGGCATGCTCAGGTATCAAAGTCATATATAATATTCCAACCTCTAGCCTATCACTCTTCCAGGCATGCTCAGGTATCAATATCTTATATTTAATATTACAACCTCTAGTCTATCACTCTTTCAGGCATGCTCAGGTATAAAAGTCATATATAATATTCCAACCTCTAGTCTATCCCTCTTCCAGGCATGCTCAGGTATCAATATCTTATATAATATTCCAACCTCTAATCTATCACTCTTTCAGGCATGCTCAGGTATCAAAGTAATATATAATATTCCAACCTCTCTCCTATCACTCTTCCAGGCATGCTCAGGTGTCAATGTCATATATAATATTCCAACCTCTCGCCTTTCACTCTTCCAGGCATGCTCAGGTGTCAATGTCATATATAATATTCCAACCTCTTGTCTATCACTCTTCCAGGCATACTCAGGTGTCAATGTCATATATAATATTCCAACCTCTTGTCTATCACTCTTCCAGGCATACTCAGGTGTCAATGTCATATATAATATTCCAACCTCTCGCCTTTCACTCTTCTAGGCATGCTCAGGTGTCAATGTCATATATAATATTCCAACCTCTTGTCTATCACTCTTCCAGGCATACTCAGGTGTCAATGTCATATATAATATTCCAACCTCTTGTCTATCACTCTTCCAGGCATACTCAGGTGTCAATGTCATATATAATATTCCAACCTCTTGTCTATCACTCTTCCAGGCATACTCAGGTGTCAATGTCATATATAATATTCCAACCTCTTGTCTATCACTCTTCCAGGCATACTCAGGTGTCAATGTCATATATAATATTCCAACCTCTCGTCTATCACTCTTCCAGGCATCCTCAGGTATCAATGTCATATATAATAGTCCAACCTCTCGCCTATCACTCTTCCAGTCATGCTCAGGTATCAATGTAATATATAATAGTCCAACCTCTCGTCTATCACTCTTCCAGGCATCCTCAGGTATCAATGTCATATATAATAGTCCAACCTCTAGTCTATCACTCTTCCAGGCATGCTCAGGTATCAATGTCATATATAATAGTCCAACCTCTCGTCTAACAGTTACTCGTGCGTTATAGAATTAAAAGTCGCACTGCAAAGAGGTTATAAGATGAAGACAAAGGTCAGCTATCACTAAAGAGTGGACTACATTAGCACAAACCACCATCCCTACACATACCTCATTATTCATGTACTGGCAGTGTGACTTTTATTTGAGTGATAGCGTGCTTACTGAGGTCGTTGATATATATTTTATATTAACATTTAATGTAGATTCACTTATCAGTCCGACCAGTCATTATAACAGCATTATTACATTAAGACCTTTTCTTGCAATTTCTATGTGCTTACAAACTAAAACATTTAAATTCAAGTTTTATCGACATGAAAACATAAATTTCAAATGGCAATGGAATTCGACTACATAATACATTCATGTGTTACTGTTTTAGTCATAATCAAGTAAGTTTAATCAAATTCAGCTCTGGTTCCAGGTATACTCTCAATCCGATATCAACAGTTGTTTTTGAAAACTAAGATATGCTAACATAAGTTGATTTGATATTGTTTAAGCATCAATTCATCTTGCACATATCTTCAGCGCTAGGGTTAGATTTTACAACACTCTCAAGTAGAAAGCATCTCTAATTAAGACCAAGAATAATCTTTTATGTTTTGCAAAAAATATTGTGTGAAACTGTCAGTTAAATACATACTTTACTTCATTGGGAGAGGGACTATAAAAGGCAGAACAATAACAAAATGCCCGACTACAACTTAAAACTACTTTACCTCACTAACTATATACAGTAAAAAATAAATCCATTCCAAAAATTTAAGTTGAATTTTTTTAAAACACCTCGTGAAAAACCTGTTTAACCAACATAGGCAACAAGGAACTTGATAATGTTAAGTTCAAAATATTAATTTAACTTCCACCAACAAATAACAAACATATAAAATACTTGCAAATTGTTAACAAAATGAGGCTACAGGTTTATGATAATGCAACCCTCAGAAGCTTGCATGGATACATATATACTTAATATTTGGTAGATATATACCCTAGATGTATTATTGATACTATGTGTATACACCATACATGTGTACTTGTTTTAGCTTGTGTACCATCCATTCCAAACCGTAACCATTGTTTAACATGTCCAAGTTATCATTAATCTGTACGGGTTTTTATATTATATTGTTGATACTATAAACGAAAAGGAGACGTAACAATCGCCAGGTCGTTGACCACACAACAGTCCAACCCAATACAAATAGGTTTGAAACCCGTATGGGAACTCTTAAAGTAAGTAAGCCTGGAGTGTCTAGTGTGTTCGAACACTTAATCGCTGTGGTCTACATGACAATTCCATTTGATGCACACATGTACCTCCTTGGTGGTGATCTCAATGAGAATGTATCACTTGAGACACATCACGTGTGTGTATACCAGCTTGATCATGTAATGTTTCCATGTCAGTCTCAATGATACTTTTCCAATATATAAAAAGTTTAATCATACAATGTCATGTTTTACACAGCGTTACCTAGTATGCCTCATGTTGGACAATTTGTGTAAAATGAAAGTGTTCACAAAATTACATTATATTGTTTCAGGCATTGATGTTATCTTAACTGGCTAGGTCTGACAGGATATGTACTTTGTATACCCAGGTAGGCCCTTACTCATTACAAGAGGCCCAATGGGCCTGAATCACTCACCTGGTATTAATCACACACTTGTAATCTTAAAAGTGGACTAAAATACAGCTAGAGGCAGAATGTCAGTGTTTGATTCATAAGAACCTATTAAAAGATTTAAACATATGACGCCTGTGACCTTGAATGTCGAAAAAGGACATTAGGTTGAACAGAGTTAAAGTCTTCTAACCCAGCATGCTTTTGGCAAAATATCATTACCCTGGACCTATTGGTTATACAGAACAAGTCATTTCAAGATTTAAACATATATTGACCACTGTGACCTTGAATATGGGCAAAGGGCATTCATTTTGACAAAATTGGTATCCCTTCATCCCAGCCTGTTAATGACCAAATATCATCACCCTTGGCCTTTGGCCAATTTAGAAGAAGTCGTTTAAAGGTTTTAAACATATTTGACCCCTGTGACCTTGAAAATAAGTAAAGGTCATTCATTTGAACAAACTAGGTAGCCCTTCATACCAGCATGCTACTGGCCAAATATCATCATCCTAGGACTTTCGGTTATTGAAAAGTTGTTTAAAGGTTTTAAACATATTTGACCCCAGTGACCTTGAATACAAGTAAAAATCATTCATTTGAATAAACTTGGTTGCCCTTTATCCCAGCATGCTACTGGCCAAATACCTTAACCCTAGGCCTCTTAGTTATTCAGAAGAAGTTGTTTAAATGTCTTTTGTTTTTACATATTTAACCCCTGTGACCTTGAATATAAGTCAAGGTCAGTCAATTGAACAAACTTTGTAGCCCTTCATCCCAGCATGCTCCTGTCAAAATATCAGTCTCCTAATACTTGCGGTCATTGAGAAGAAGTTGCTTAAATGTTTTAAACATTTTTTACCATTGTGACCTTGAATATTTGCCAAGGTCATTCATTTGAACAAACTTGGTAGCCCTTCATCCTGGCATGTTGCTGGCCAAATATCATTATCCTAGGCTTCTTAGTTATTCAGAAGAAGTTGTTTAAAGATTTGATAATACAATTTACCCCTGTGACCTTGAAAATGGATGAAGGTCATTCATTTGAACAAACTAGGTAGCCCTTCATACCAGCATGCTACTGGCCAAATACCTTAACCCTAGGCCTCTTAGTTATTCAGAAGAAGTTGTTTAAATGTCTTTTGTTTTTACATATTTCACCCCTGTGACCTTGAATATAAGTCAAGGTCATTCAATTGAACAAACTTTGTAGCCCTTCATCCCAGCATGCTCCTGGCAAAATATCATTCTCCTAATACTTGCGGTCATTGAGAAGAAGTTGTTTAAATGTTTTAAACATTTTTCACCATTGTGACCTTGAATATTTGCCAAGGTCATTCATTTGAACAAACTTGGTATACCTTCATCCCAGCATGCTACAGGCCAATTAACGTTATCCTAAGCCTCTTGGTTATTGAGAAAAAGTTGTTTAAAAGGTTTTTAACATATTTGACCCCTGTGGCCTTGAATATAAGTAAAGGTAATTCATTTGAACAAACTTGGTAGCCCTTCATTCTAGCAAGTTACTTGCCAAATATTATTAGCCTAGCTAGGCCTCTGAGTTATTCAGAAGTTGTTTAAAGATTCTTTAAGACAATTGACCCCTGTGACCTTGATTATGAGTGAAAGTCATTTGTTTAAACAAACTTGGTAGCCTTTCATGCAAACATTCTTCTGGCCAAATATCATCACCCTGGATCTTTTGGTTATACAGAAGAAGTAGTTTAAAGGTTTTCAAGACAATTGACCCCTGTGACCTAGAATATGAGCAAAGGTCAATTATTTGAACAAACTTTATAGCCCTTCATGCCAACACCCTTATAGCCAAATATCATCACCCTTGACCTTTTGGTTATCCAGAAGTCGTTTAAAGAATCTCAAGACAATTGACCCATGTGACCTTGAATATGGTCGAAGGTCATTCATTTGAACAAACTTGGTATACCTTCATCCCAAACATCCTTCTGGCCAAATATCATCACCCTGGACCTTTTGGTTATACAGAAGTCGTTTAAAGAATTTCAAGACAATTGACCCATGTGACCTTGAATATGGACGAAGGTCATTCATTTGAACAAACCCTTCTGACCAAATATCATCACTCTGGACTTTTTTGTTACACAGAAGAAGTCATTTAAAGGTTTTTAAGACAATTGACCCCTTTGGCAGCCCTTAATGGGCTCTATCCAAGAAAGCCACGAGCCAATTTTGAAGATTATATACCTTTTATTTCTTCTTTAGAAGTCGTTGAAGTGTTTGACATATTTGACTGCTGTGACCTTTAAAGTAGGTCAAGGTCATTTTCATTCTCAAACTTTGTTGGGCTCCTGTCAAGGAAGCTTTCAATCAAATATAATGGCTCTACGCCTGTCCGTTCTTCAGAAGAAG
This sequence comes from Mizuhopecten yessoensis, assembly GCF_002113885.1. NCBI lineage: Eukaryota > Metazoa > Mollusca > Bivalvia > Pectinida > Pectinidae > Mizuhopecten > Mizuhopecten yessoensis. Next base: position 2,691 of record NW_018408811.1, on the reverse strand, counting down.
TCGTTTAAAGGAAAAGTTGTCGGATGCTGTGGCCGGCCGGGCGAAGGACGCCGCACCATGACATAAGCTCACTTGCCCTTTGGGCAGGTGAGCTAAAAATATGTTGTTTAACATTATCTGACCATGACAAGTGCCTGTATGAGCTGAGAAATATGTCAAAGCTACATACATCCTTCACTGCCAATTTGTTGTGGTCAAAAACACTATTTCTATCTGCTAGATTTTATCCACAAGCCCTGCCTCACTTTCAAACTACATGCTACCACTAATTCTTGCTGTTTTTGCAAATATTTCTGACAATATGAACAGAGAGAAAGTGAAGGATGTGTGCAGCATTTGCATATTTCTTAGATCATATACAGGTACCTGTCTTTGACAGATAGTATTTCAGAACAGCAAATTTTCAGGTTGGACGTGGGCACCAATCTTTTGTTGTCACTACTGGCTGCCATCTAGACTCTTTCTTGACGGTCACATTACATGATAACCACAATCTTTATTTTCTAGAAACTAAAAACAATCTTTTATTGGCAGTTTAAGAAGCCATTAAATGCAGACCTTGACGTTATTTATGTCTTTGTATTGTCAAAACAGTTTTATATATTTTCATTCTTTGCATGCAAAAGTGGGACTACATTTACAAATATTAATAATTCTGTGACTGTGGTATAATATACAACTCCCATCACATACACCAGGTATCTAGCTGTGCACATATACAGGTAGCATATAACCAATTAGGGCATACTCTACTACCATAGAAAGTATATACTGTGTAGTGCTTGTATTTTGTGAGAATCATCAGTTTCTGTTTTATGAATCTTTACTGATGATCAAGTCTTGTTTTGGAAATATTTTTATCAAATTATAAACTACAAACAATTATTACCTTCAAATGTGCTTCTTCACAAACTATTACATGAACACCCACTATCAGTACGTTTCATGTCACTTTAGGAAATTGACAGATCAGTGAAAAATGGTGATTCTCAAAAAATAGTCAAGCAATACACATTTTATTTGAAATGATAATAATTAATATAATCTATAATGAAATCAACAGAACGACAGTTACCCATTGTAATGACTCATGAATCTGTAGGGAGGAATGAGGGAAACATAAAACATTACTGTAACAGTGTGTAACATAGGTGTACAGTGGAACCTCTCTTAATCTCTCAAATTCACCAAATACATTACAATCTGAACTGAGGTTAATTTTTTTTCTTAATATCTCACCCTTTTTTTATAGAGGCAGATAGGATATATGTGGGACATATCTTTAGGCAGTGTCCATACAAATGTAGTTATTTTCAAACTTCTGTTACATCACAACTTATCAATCTTAAACAACTAACATTTACACAAGTGAAAATAATTCTCTACAAAAATTAATCCTCTTTCTCAAAATCAAGGTAGATTTCATATGTACACACTAGAGTTGGTCATACTGAATACAATGCAAGAGGGCCAATAACTCCTGATAGCTCACCTTATTAGTCTGTGTAATCTAAACTTAATAATATTAAAATTATAGGTGGAATGTACTTAAAACAATTTTGGATCAAAGATACAAATTATTTATGTTTGCATTTACAAAGATTTCAACCAAAACAGGAGGCCAAAGGGTCTGAGTGAGTCACCTGGTTTTATAACAGATACATGTTGTACCTTTTAAATTAGCCAATTGATCACAAAGACTGAAAACACATGACCTTGAAAAGATGCAGAGGAATTTGTTCAAATATCACATTTTGCAATGATTTTGAGGAATTTTGGAAGACATGTATGGCTATACTGCTTTTAATATCACACCTTTTACATTTAATTGGACATATGATTACAGTGTGAGTTACAAGAACATTAGTTTGAGCACAGAATTCATGGTTTAGAATGAGAAATATTTATATATAAAAGGAAAAATACTCCAAACATTAGGACTTTTTACTACCATGATGTTTTGAAGAGGTCATTTGAGGATAAATTACATGTTGTTAGCCAGACACTGAATGCGAGACAATGGATGATGCATCATGCCATAAGCTCACACTGACACACTGTGAATTCATAATATTTTGTTACTGAACATTTATATTTCTTTAAAATTAATTAACAGGATATGGATAAGACCATTAAACTACAACACATGCAAATTGTACAGGGACTACATCTTAGAAAGCACAAAGTAAAGGAAGCATGCGGCTCAGCACAAAGCATGAAACTGTTGTATTATATAAAATTATTCATCATTTTTCAAAACACATCAATGAAAATCAAGTAAATAAGCCAAAGTAATCATCAATCACACTTCATGCATAAACAAGTGTCAGTGTTACTTGTTAATACCAAGTAATGGACAAATTCTCGATTCCATATTAATCTTCTCAATCAGGATTTACAACTAACTCATTTTCTCTCTCACAGTCCATGTATGACTTTATACCACAAACTTACTTTCTCCCTCACCTCTATATGTAAGACTTACCACTGACTGACATCTATTTGACTTACTACTGGCAAACATTTGTATGACTTACTTCTGACTAAATCCCTTACCTCTATCTGTATGACTTACTTCTGACTAACTACCTCACCTCTATCTGTATGACTCACCACTGACTAACTCCCTCACCTCTATCTGTATGCCTTACCACAGACTAACTCCCTCACCTCTATCTGTATGACTTACCA
>NW_018408810.1:90551-194042 GCF_002113885.1 Mizuhopecten yessoensis | reverse complement strand
CGAAGGTAAGATACACTGTAACTGGTAATGATCATTTAACAGTTGTATTAATATTTACAACTGTGACGTCAACAATACTGCTATCACTTTCATTTGGAGAACAAACTACATACCTACCGATCTGAAACGAATATGTGAGTATTTTGCTCAAATATGAAAAGGGTGCGATTCTTTGGTAAAATGTACAATTATACACGACTTTAAGTTTGCACTCAGTTAATGGGCAACGCAAATGTTTAACAAACAAACAGCTTTTAACATACTGAGTGCTGTAAACATGATGAGTGCTGTTAACATGATGAGTGCTGTTCACTAGAGAAGTTGCCATGACAATGACCTTTTTAATACTGGCAATTCTTTAATACTCACGCTGTTGCCGTGACGGCTGCTGTTGGTAACGTAGGTCCTGCATATTGTGCTTGATCAGAACATCAATACGGCTACCAGGAACAGATATTTGTTACTATCACTACTACGTTAGTAAATATGTAAAATGACTAGTATATCCTTACAAAAATAATGTTAAACACAATACGTCATGCACTTAAATGTGAAATATTTACATGAAGTATCCATCCAACAGATAGGACAAATGGGCTAGGGAACGACTGTTCCTTAAAAATATCTTTGATATAAATAAATCTATCTATCTAATGTTTTAAATTGAATGTATTTGAACATCTACGAACTGTTTGATACAAGACATTATAAATTAAAATCAATATAGTTTTTTGTTTTAGTTATGTTAACATTTCTTTTTAAAAAGCTCTTTCTTGATAGCCCAAAGGGCTATGATCCTGATATTTTCCAGCAACATGCACCGATAAGGTGCTACCACATTTGTTGAAACGAATAGTCTTGAACGACTTTTCAAGTGACAGGGGTCTAATGCGTTAAAATCGTTTAATAACTTAACAACCATAACCAAATATCATAATATGTAGCCTGTCGAATGCTGAGATAAGCATCACCAAGTTTAATTGAATAACCTTGTCCGTCCAATTTGATAATACAAATGTACCGAATGAACGAATGAATGACAGTGGCCAATATTCAAGGCTTAAGGAGTTAAACACGTTCACACATTGACACGACTTATAAGAAACAATCAATGTACTTGGAGGAAGAACTACCATATTTTGTTAAGATAAATAGCATTGCTTATCTTTCAAAGTAACAGGGGCAAAATGTTTAAAAACCTTTAAATAACCTATAACCCAGAGCCCGAGATACCTGACTAGCGGCATGCTGCGATAAAGAGTTATTGAGTTTGTTGCGGTATGTGACATTGATTCTTTGCCAACCTCATAAAGGTCAAATGTGTACAAATGTTGAACATTTTTTCCCGACTTGCCTAGAAATCTAGGGTAATGGTGATTAGTTAGTGACAATCTGGGGTTATCAAATGTTGCTCAGGTTAAAGACTAAACCCACTTTTTTAATCATAGGGGTCAAACATGTCAAAACCTTTTAATCTTTTTGGGGGGGATAACCAAGAGCCCTATGGTCATAATATTTCGCTTGTTACATGTAGGGATGAAATGTTATAACACAAATGTTTATGACCTTCTTCAAAGTCACATAAGTGGAAAGTCTAACAAAGGTTTAGAAGGTGTAGAGTCGTACATTTTCTCTATACAAATCTATGATATGAAACTTTAATTAAATAAATATCACAACTTGACTTACAAACTCTGGAAATTACATAAATAATTGAATTCTGCAAGAAGAAAAACTATTTCCAAATAATGTTTGTTACTTAATTATTTATAAATGTACGAATATTTTACCGTAATTATAATTAAGCTTTCACTGACTCCTATTTGCTACAACATTTCATTACTAACATGCTTTATTCTAATTGTTTCTATATAACATGATTAAGTACTATAATTGTTTGCTACAAATGTCACAGTTGTTCAAGAGAAGAAAAAACACCTATAAGTACAGTATTAAGAAGAAAATACAAACAAAAATTATGACTCTGACTTTCATCGGCCATGCATTGCTACTTTTCAAAGTTAATCATGTCAATATTGTTAACCTTTGATCATAGTTAAATATACATTGTAATAAAGATATATTAGATTGATTAAAACCTTATGAGGGCTTCGGTTTATTTCAGCTGGTATACGATCAGATAAAAGTGAGACGTCTGTCAAGACAGTATATTCAAGCCCAAACGAAGGTAAGATACACTGTAACTGGTAATGATCATTTAACAGTTGCATTAATATTTTCAATTGTGACGTCAACAATACTGCTATCACTTTCATTTAGAGAACAAACTACATACCTACCGATCTGAAACGGATATGTGAGTATTTTGCTCAAATATGAAAAGGGTGCGATTCTTTGGTAAAATGTACAATTATACACGACTTTAAGTTTGCACTCAGTTAATGGGCAACGCAAATGTTTAACAAACAAACAGCTTTTAACATACTGAGTGCTGTTAACATGATGAGTGCTGTTAACATGATGAGGGCTGTTCACTAGAGAAGTTGCCATGACAATGACCTTTTTAATACTGGCAATTCTTTAATACTCACGCTGTTGCCGTGACGGCTGCTGTTGGCCATCGTAGGTCCTGCATATTGTGCTTGATCAGAACATCAATACGGCTACCAGGAACAGACATTTGTTACTATCACTACTACGTTAGTAAATATGTAAAATGACTAGTATATCCTAACAAAAATAATGTTAAACACAATACGTCATGCACTTAAATGTGAAATATTTACATGAAGTATCCATCCAACAGATAGGACAAATGGGCTAGGGAACGACTGTTCCTTAAAAATATCTTTGATATAAATAAATCCATCTATCTAATGCTTTAAATTGAATGTATTTGAACATCTACGAACTGTTTGATACAAGACATTATAATTTAAAATCAATACAGTTTTTTGTTTTAGTTATGTTAACATTTCTTTTTAAAAGCTCTTTCTTGATAGCCCAAAGGGCTATGATCCTGATATTTTCGAGCAACATGCACCGATAAGGTGCTACCACATTTGTTGAAACGAATAGTCTTGAACGACTTTTCAAGTGACAGGTGACTAATGCGTTAAAATCGTTTAATAACTTAACAACCATAACCAAATATCATAATATTTAGCCTGTCGAATGCTGAGATAAGCATCACCAAGTTTAATTGAATAACTTTGTCCGTCCAATTTGATAATACAAATGTACCGAATGAACGAATGAATGACAGTGGCCCATATTCAAGGCTTAATGAGTTAAACACGTTTACACATTGACACGACTAATAAGAAACAATCAATGTACTTGGAGGATGAACTACCATATTTGGTTAAGAAAAATAGCATTGTTTATCTTTCAAAGTAACAGGGGCAAAATGTTTAAAAACCTTTAAATAACCTATAACCCAGAGCCCGAGATACCTGACTAGCGGCATGCTGCGATAAAGAGTTATTGAGTTTGTTGCGGTATGTGACATTGATTCTTTTCCAAACTCATAGGGGTCAAATGAGTACAAATTTTGAACATTTTTTCCCGACTAGCCAAGAAATCTAAGGTAATGGTAATTAGCTAGTGACAACCTGGGGTTATCAAATTTTGCTCGGGTTAAAGACTAAACCCGCTTTCTAAATCATAGGGGTCAAACAGGTTAAAAAAGTTTTTTTTTTTTTTTGTGGATAACCAAGAGCCCTATGTTCATAATATTTCGCTTGTTACATGCAGAGATAAAATGTTACAAAATGAATGATTATGACCTTTTTGAAAGTTACGTAAGTGAAAAAGTCCAACAATGGTTTAGAAGGTGTAGAATCGTACATTTTCTCTATAAAATCTATGATATGAAAAATTCATAAATTGACTTAAAAACCCTGGAAATTACAAAAATTATTAAATTCTGCAATAATGTTCGTTACTTAATTACTTATAAATGTACAAATATTTTACCATGTTTATTACTTAGCTTTGACTGACTCCTATTTGCTACAGCAATTCATTATTAACATGTCTTATTCTAATTGTTTCTATATAATATGATTAAGTACTGTAATTGTTTACATACATAACTGAATGCTACAGATGTCACAGTTGCTCAAGAGAAGAAAATCACCTATAAAAACAGTATGAAGAAGAAAACGCAAACACAAAATATGAATGTGGCTTGCATTGGACACCCCCGAGCCGGGAAGACATGCTTGATGAGACAATTGTTAAGACAACACATACCACCTGGTGGCCCGGTTCCTACTGAATTGGTCGAACTACTGACCAAACGACTAAGATACAAACTTGAAAAGAGTGCAGAGGAAAGAGAAGACCTAGATAAGAGAACGAAGTCAGAATTGTGTCGGCTACAATTACGCAGTCTCCGAAAGAAACAGGAAGATGATGATCCCTCAGATGCAGATTCAAATGGTACATTTTCAAATAGCAGAATTATTTGTTGAAGTTTGCTTAATCTTCACATTTTTTTATGACATTTTAAGGGACCATTATATTTAATTTTACATAAAATAACACTTTTAGTTGTCATGTGCTTGCCACTGTCTGAAGCACTACTCTGTGGTATCAAACAACAGGGGGAGATGTTTAGGATAATTGCCTGTACAATAATGAAATTATGTCCACATTTGGTTCAAATTTTAACCCTGTGTTTGATGGTCATTGGAGTTACAAAGTATTCGATTCGTCCGTTCTCTTTGCATCCGTCTATGCTTACCGTAGATTCCGGGGTATATCTCACTTGGTATATAGGTACATCGAGGAAAGATGGTGTTTGTGTCACGACCTTACACAAGGTCACTGTGACCTTTATCTTGCACCTTAAGTACTAAAATAATGGTGTCTGAGTTGATGTGACGGTCAGGTGGTCACAGTGTGGTGATGCCTGAGTTGATGTGACGGTCAGGTGGTCACAGTGTGGTGTAATCAAACAAAGGGCAAGACGTCAACGACCAATTGTTTGACCTTGGCTTCCTGTACATAACAATGTGCATGTATATATAGGAAAAGATGTCCACGCACAGAGTTAACTCCAGTTGAAGTCAGTATCGTGTTGATAATATCGATGAATCAGAAGTCTTTACCATTCATATTAGATTCACAACATAATGACAAAACACGGAAAACATTTACATAGAAAATTCCTTATCCGAACTGCTTTTTCACTTTCTCAACTCACTTTTGTTGATCATTTCATACGGAACAGATAACAATAACAGTCTCAATTCCTTAATCAATTTTAAACAGCAGTGTAACCTTATGTGGTAAGATAAACCATAAAAGAACTTAAAGATAATTATATTAATGTATTTGTCATGAATTGATGTTTGCAAATTTGAAAAATATATATATATATGGTTTTAACTTTGCAGGCAAACCATTTTCTATCATCTATCAGAGGAACACATCACAACAGAACACAACGGAAGACCAAGCAAAATCAATAGACGATATCAATATCGATGATGATAGCATAGATGACTCATCTTGGGCTTATGTAACTTTGTTTGATTTTGGTGGGGACGAAGTATTTCGTATGAACCATCAATGCATCATGTCGGCAAACAAAATATATCTGCTAGTGTTTGATGTTTCCTTGTGGGAAAACCAAACAGAACGGGATCATATCGCTGGTGAGTAGATGAAATTATGCACACAAACATCGATATAGATTAAAACAATGCTATTTATCAAAATCTAACACAGATAATTTGATGTTTGATTAGTGAATTTTTCCCTCAAAATATCTTTTGATACGTCTTCGAATTTTTGTCTTCATTGCAAAAGTATGCTGTTTCTTGACTAAACATATTTTGTTGTTGATGATTCCAATCACATTTCGTTGGTGGCCCGTCTGTCTGCCTTTTAACAGTTTTGGTTTTCAATAGTTATTGATCATGCCTATGTGATTGACTTCGCCGCTGGAAACAAAAACGTCAAAAATCCCTCACCCAATACTTGAACTGTATTTAGACTTTAGCTAAGTATAAAAAAAAGCCAAAATCTTTTCATTTTTACTTAGGCTTTGCATATGTTGCATGCAATTAATATTATAAACATTTGCGGTGGTTCTTGATTGTTTTGTTTTACGTTTTTATGTAATTCACCTAGTGTGACCATGTAACAATTTGACATTATTTTTCAAAAATTGTTATGAAAACAGATTTTTGTTATCATTTTAAAGCTGAAATTGAGTACTGGCTGAATTTAGTTGCGACGTACGCAGGAGACGAATCTGACGAACGTAAAGGTATACCACCAATTATATTGATTGGTTCTCATATGGACAAAATTCCAAAGGTGAGTATGTTACATGATTACGTCTTTATCAGAGAAATATGAATTAGTCATGTGTACATAATATAATAACAGTGCATAAACGAAAACCAAAATATGAACATGCCGTTATGTATCGCAAGATTCGTAAACTTCGATTCAAATATGATTTCAGACCTGAAGTATAAAATTATGTAAATGAAGCTGGCGTTAATCTTTCTTTTTTCCATAAGACCTTTTTTAATTGTCATTAACATGATTCCACCGCGAAATCCCTTAAGATAATTCTTTATTTGTTAACACTTTGATTGACGTTCTACCTAAGTAGCCTGATACAGCAGCAAGTGATCTTTGCTAAATAAACGATCTAAACTGTCATATATTGCCAGAATGAAACTCGTTTCATCGAGGTTAAATTTATAGATAAAGTCACACCTTAGAGATTGGTTTACTGTATTTCATAATAATTGTTCCGTCTACGACTATGTCAAAATAGCGTATTCCTTTCTAAGTACCACAGGGAGCTAGATTTACCTCCTTTGTCTGACTCATGGTGCTGCCCTAGTCCTGCGAGCTGGATGAGCCAATGTTGTCGTGCGACATACTATGTAAGTGTGAATATGCTTTACATTAAATTTAACTATTAAATATTTTGTCGCTACATATACGACTATTACATGTCAAAATCTAGTCAGATACATCCATTACTGTGTCATGTGTGAATTTGTTGATTTCCATTTATGTTTAATTAAATTCATGTACTTCACATAATTCAATGGACATTTTAGAAAGTACATTCTTATTGATTGTTCTAGAAGCGAGGTGTCATGATTTGTAACTTCATGGAGGTATATCTATACATAGCAGCAGTAATTTTAAAGTTGCCTACGCAATTCATTTTGAAGGTCGCCATTTCTAGTGTTCACATGTGTAGCATTTTGAGTAATATGTTTTGAATACTAAAACCACTTAGAAGATCAGTGCCGTTCTATATTACATGTATCATTTCTTGAATTAAATAGAAATAAGTTCAGCGACTTCTGTTGGCATTACAGACTTTATTGAAGGAGGCATGTCATGGTATTTACAGTCTGATAAGTATAGAAAAAGTGTTGGTTGGAAAATTGTTATCCAGGGAATTTACCGTTAGATAGGGTCTGGGTATTGAGTTATCAACCCAAGGACAGTAACCCTCAGGCATGCATAGAGTAATGGGTTCAAGGTATAAGGAATAGAAATCCATCTCTTATCTAATATTTGAGGATGGGATTACATGTATGTTGGATACATAAACAAAACTGCCTGCATCTGCACAAACCGGTAATTAGAGATAGCTACAAATTAACTGATATATGTTTTGTGTTGACCAGAAAAGAGATGCATACCTCAGCTAAATTGGAACATTGGGTTACGTGGAAAATGGGGATAAATACGACGCAGTACGGTACGATAGGAGAAAGCGAGACAGAGCAGGGAGGAGGTTATGGTTATTGGTCAGCATAAGTAACAAGTCTTAGATGTCAGGGGTAGTGTCTATGTCTTAGAAGCTAGAGAGATATGGTTTTGTTACCTTACTTAGCTGGAAGATTGGAGACACGACGCAAAAAAAATATGAGTTCATATTACTGTACGTAGATGAGATTTTGTTACTTTCTGTACATGTGCTTTGAATGAGACTTGGTTTTTTAATCTATGAATAAACGATTGATGTTACCAACTATCACGTATGTTTACGACTACTGTGTCACACCTGGGCCTCCTGTTTAATCTTGCAAACATAATGACCGAGATGCATGATGGGGTACTACAAAACGTAGATGATAGGACTCAAGGTGCAAACATCTTCTAACCTGTATATTAATATGAAGAATTATAACGAAATAGTATAGTGAAGTCGACTATAATGTACAATCCAAGGGAAGCAACTCGATCTAAGAAAGAAACCAATTATTTTGAGATTTCTCCCGAAATACCACTTACAGTGTTAACGAACTCATATTCATTGCAATTAATATCATCCATTCTTTCATAATATACGAAATATGCCAAATGTACGGTTACAGCTAAAATCAACTTATGTACGACAACAAAACCTATTCAATTCGATTATTGTTACAAATGTAACCGAGTAATCAATAACTCAACCCGGTCCGATTCGGGTTTCCCTTCTTTATTCTTTGAGGATTAAATCCCCAACAAAAACCCTAGAAAAGTTCAAATACAAACATAGTTACCCATAGTAACACACATGCCACTCTAATACATACCAAGGGAAATCACTCTTACTCAATCTATCATACAATTTTACCCTATTCTTAAAATATATTTATTTTCACAAAACATATATTTTATAATTGTTATTCCATTCCTTATGTATATTCTGAAATAATTTTAGACAGAATACAGTTATTGTTCATTGAATATATTTAATAAGGATACACCATATCAACTCACACATACCTCTAGCTCTCCGGAGATATACTCATTCAAATATATAGACACATATTTACAATGAATCTCAATAATATTTTACTAAAACAAAATTGACTGGTGACCTTTAATGACCTTGAACTATTAACATGGCTTTTATACAACCAATTATGCAATAATTAACTTTAATTTAAATAGTAATGATAATTCCTATAAATTACATTTCCTGTATGTAGAGGATCTGACACGAGTTTTCATATAGTATTGAATTTTTGAACGAGTTTATTAATTTCATATGAAATTAATAAACGAGTTTAATAAATTCAATATAACATAAACACGAGTGTTAGATTCTATTTATTATATAATTCGGGAAACACTCTTTTTCTTGACACGTCTCTTCTATATAAATTGTACCGATGGCTGGCGAAAGGACGCATTACATGCAGTTTGTTTGGAGCTCGCTGCGGCACAAAAAAATAGTTTCAGAAACTTCTTCTCCGAGAACATTTTCAATGAACAAACAATCATTTAGGTTTCATTCATCAACCAATGTTTTAATAATTATCATAACAACATTAATAATCATTTTTATACGAAAACCATTCAACGAATTGGCGTTTACAAAAATAGAAGTGACGTCACATATTTGGCACATCGGTGCTTGCACTGTCAAAGTAAAGGTCATCACAATACACATCGAAGTCTGTACTTTTTAAAAGTTAACAGGGACTGGAGCGATTGTCACTCTCTTTAACACAAGCGCCTTTCTTTGGAGAGAGTTGTTGGTGAATGTGAACCTCGATATTTCCGCCTCTCACCGAGCCATAAAATATACTGTGGGATCCGCCATGAAACTGGAACACTGATGAAGTTGACCGGTTACACGTGTTCGCCATTGATTGTGTGTATGTCGGAGAAGTTCAAGTCGAATTTGAACATGCAGGTGTTGAATTTGTGTGAAGCTAACACTCGTGTTTATATAATATTGAATCTATTAAATTCGTTTGTTAATTTTGTTCTCCCAGTGCCCCTGCCCCTGCCTCTGCTATCAATGTAAACAGTAACTCGGTCAGCAATTTTGTTTACAAACGTAGAAGTTGTAGGGTGTAGGAATATGACCTGTTTCCCACGATGACAAGACTCATTTGCATGTTTATTGTACGTGTGCTATATCGTTTTTATTGAACGGCAATATTGCACGGAAATAGCCTGTATTTTATAATATATAAGTATATTGCCTGATACACTAGTAAGGTTTAATCCTTAAACTTTAGAACGACTTACCTTTAATGCTTGTGCTCACCAGAACGCGTGTTCACCTGATTGCCTATTTCCGGGTATTCTTACGCCCACCCTGATCTCACCATGCGTTCTATATGATTGGCCAGCCATGGACCAATCAAATGTCTCCAAGTTCGTCATGTGTCATCGCATGCATACTTAAATACTGATGCAGGTACACACAAACATTAAGGATGAATTTCTCTTCATGTCCATGACAATGGTTCTGAAAGAAATGTGCCATCATATTGATTATTTGTAAGTCGACCAGTAAAAGTATGTAAACCCATTATATGAAAAATTATATATATATACATAACACATGAATACTAGTCTAAATTTCATACGGCTACACAAATATATCAATGTACTGCTTGCATTGAGAACAAGATACGCTGGTAAATGATCATTTCTTTGAAAGTTATGTATCGGTGATATTCTAGAATATTTCAATTGATTTAAGAAAGATATGTTTTATAATGGCGCATTGTTTTGGTAAAATCTGTATACATTTTGAGATGTAATCTTTGTAGGCATCTTTATCCTCTGTATCTACTTTAAAAACGGCATCGTTATAAACCATCAGCTGCCGTAAGATCCCGTTGGTGGGCGAAAGTGAACTTGCAACAGAATAGTAAGATCCTTTTACCATACGTATAGGATATGCAATATTTTCTAGAGGTGTGCATCGAAAGCATTGTGACGATACGATAATATCACGATACAAGGGTCACGATACGATACGTATCACGATACTTGTCGCAACGTTTTCTACAAACATGTTACTATAGTTTTCCTTGATTTGAAACAACCCTTGATATTTACTAGTTTATTACCGCAAGTACTCTTCTTAATACTTCCAAAAAAGCCTGAAATATTGACGATAAATGAGCGCGACACAGGACTGGTAACCACTCTAAAAGAGCCGTAACTGGCAGTACATACATGTAACTTGGTTTAATTATCACGATACTAACGGCGAATGCCACGATGCATCGGCACTCAAGCTATGATATACTGAACAAAAAAAGAAACGCACAATTAAATTATGCAATCAATAGCCTATGATATTTTGGAAAATTTGTACAAAATGTTATATCAATATGAAGGGACAAGTCTACTCTTTACAATACTGTAGAAGAAAAGTCTGTGTGATGTCACTCGTGTCATAAGTAGTTACTCAAAGTGGGATACCCGCGAAAAACAAGATGACACTTCAGTACCTGGTGAGGGCACCTTTTGCACGAAACGAATTCCTGCACGGATTCTCCTATGCATTGAATTCATGAGAACATCTATTCGCCTTAAGGGAATGTTGTTCCATTATTGTGTTAATGCTGGGGGGGGGGGGGGGGGGGGGGGGGTTGACGTTTCCTAATACGCCTGTCCAGCTCATCCCACATATGCTCAATGGGAGACATGTCGGGGCTATATGAGGGCCATTCCAGAGGCTGAACGTTGTTTGCTGTGAGAAAATCACGACAGACTCTGACAACATGCGGTCGGACATGTGGTTGGAGGATCTGGTCTCTGTATTGAACGGCATTGAGGTTTTGATCCAGGACCACGAAGGGGGATTTTACTCCATGGGAGATGCCTCCCCAAACCACTGCAGAAGCCCCATCAAATTTATCGCGTTTAACTACGCATGCGTCGGCAAAACGCTTACCGCGTCTACGATATACTCTTTTTCTTCCGTCTGAGCGATACAGACAGAATCTAGACTCGTCGGTGAACATCACACGCCTTCATCGACGCATCCCAAACCTATTTGGGCCATGTCTGCGCATCCAGTCAAGACGCACTTGCCGCCTCCGTGGTGTCAGAGGTGGCCCGACATAAGGTCGGCGCGCAATTATTCTCTCGGCACGCAAGCGGTTCCTGGCAGTTTGAGGACTAATGGGTCTGCCATGAGTACCTAAGGTATGCGACGCAGTCTCTACATCAGTCTTGAATCTGTTGCGCAAGTGCGACAATCGAATCGCCCTGTCTGGTCGTACGGTCGTTACACGCGGACGACCGCTCGTGGGACGATCGGAAACTAACCCAGTAGCACGGAAACGTGTACAGAGACGGTTAATTGTACACGGGCCAACACCAAACTGCCGTGCGGCAGCAGTTTGGCTTTGACCATCCATCAACATCGCAATTGCTCTACCCCTCTGAATTTGCGTTAAGCGTGGCATCTCAGTCAATGGCGAAATCAAAATGCCAACGTGGAAAAATAATGTGGCTAAACTTAGAGTATCCGTTGAGAATATTTGTTTGAAAAACTCCGGCTTGGCTTGATCACGCCGCGTGATTTGGACTAAAGAAGCTCATAAAGTCACACAATGAAATTGTCACGCTTGGCTGATTTTAGAGTAGATTGTTGAGAAGGGAGGTCGTTATTGATGTAATACCTGATCAAATATTCCATTATATCCTGACAGCTAAGGTGTACTGCAGGGGGGAACTTTGGGCGTTTCTTTTTTTGTTCAGTATACGATTTATCGATGTATCGTTTTATTTTTACATCTCTACTTTTTTTCAAATAGACAGTGCGATGTTTTCTTTACAGGATGAAAAGGACATTTGTATCAAAATATGGAACGAACTGCAAGAGAGACTACCTGGCATGAAAGATATATTAAAACATCACGTGAAGCAGATCTTCTTAATTGCGGACATGGATAATAGTGACCTAAACGAAGAGAAGTATCTTGATGTATGGTGTGAGATAGAAAAGTATGTCGATCTACAGTCGTGTTGGCACGACAGCATCACCGGAACTTGGCTAGCAATGGAAGAAAAAGTTATGTTGGAAAAAGAAAAAGGACAAAAGTTCCTGAATATCCAACAGATACTTGATATCAACAGCAAGCTGTTGGTACCTCTTGCAGAGAATGAACTAGTTCCTTTCCTTCGGTATGCATCATCAGTAATTCATATTTTTATATATAGGATACAGATATTGTTATACAAATGTTTTGCTGGACAAGGAATTAGTTGCCTTTGTTGCGGTTCTATGAATATAACATTCATATTTTAAATGAAAATATATTTCCTATGTTTATATGTATTAACTTATCAAAATATTATTGTTCCTTGATATTTGGGGATAAAGAAAAAAATCGCTTTGACTTTGAAGGAGTCATGATGTCCTCCCATTTTTTGTTTGTATCAGTTTGGCTTAACCTGTGTCTTATAATATTATTTTCTACTTCCTTAGCAAATTTCAATACGTGACATACTTTTTTTCTATTGTAATTTCAGATATATGCATAATGCTGGAAGCATTATCTGTTTCGATATTTTCGGAAAGATGGATTCCGAATCTGAGCAGGATACAAACCAAATTAAAGTGATATTAGATATCAACTGGATCATCAAAGCATTTGCAACCATTATCACGGATGAGAAATTTGCGGACTTAAATGGCAACAAGCAACAAATTATTTGGGAACAATACAAAACAACAGCAATGCTTACTGACGAAGTCCTTGAATTACAATGGCGAAATGTGACATATGAAGACCGTGAAGTATTGATATCGCAAATGAAAAATCTAGGATTGATAACGGAACGGACGCATCAAGGATATATGGTCCCCTGTCTACTGAGCGAAGCTAAGTCAGACTGCATACGACAACTATTTAACAACGAGAGCGTGCATTCAACTAAAACTTTATGTCTGGTATTCCGTGATCAGTTTATTCAAGAATCCATCTGGGACAGAACTGTTGCATTTTGCCTACATGAATTTGGTGAATGTACCTACCCAGAGCGGGGTAACGAGATACACCCTAAAAGAGGCTTTATATGCAGGAACGTTGATGACATTTGGAACTTTGTACTGCACTGTAAAGGAGCAATGCTCAAAATGACAATGTTTAATCATCACGAACAGCCTGTGCCTCGTGGAGTTGGGGACAATCTGCGGCTTAAAATTGAAGGCATTATCAAAACCGTTCTTTCAATGGCAAACCAAGAACAACGAAAGTTCTATTACTACCTCCATTGTGACTTTTGGATATATGATGGAGAGAGTGATATCGGAAAGCCAAAAATAGAGACACTGATGAGATGCACTAAATTCCCAGTTAAGGACTCTAAAGGAAATAAGTGTTTCCTGACACAAAATGATTGCCATGCATGGTTTGGAGATGTCAGTAAGGTACATTTACTTATTATCCAATACTATAATGAGTAATATATCTTGTTATCATACTTTTTTAAGGTCACATTGCATGGCATGGTCAATGCCCTGACTAAAGTTTGTATCGGCCAACCACTAGCAAAACCTATTTGGATTTTAGGTTATTACTTAAACAAGTTTTTGTTTTGCCACGATATTTTTTCTTGATCTCTTCCTCATCACCACGGGTAGAGCAGAAACGGTCAACAACCCAAATCTCTAACGGTATACATATATATGTGCTTATTCAAAATATTGAAGAAACACATCCATGCTAGCACATTTTTTAGAACAGTACCCATCCTAAGTGCAAGATTGAAAAGGAAACTTTGAGTATTTGACATAGTGAATCAACTATACTATTGTTTAAGGAATCGACCCTTTCTTTGGTCCGTCCGCGACCCAAGGAACTTAGTCTCCTTAGTCATAATGCTAGATATGGAACAAAAAATGCGTTAATGCAATCATTATTGCACCAGGGGTCCTGAAAGCACCAGGAGGAGAGGGCAAAGATCTACGACTGGGAGGCTGTGACAAAACCACGACAATTAGGTCATTTATTCGATAGAACCTATTCTTCCTGAAGAATAAATATTTCAAACAAATTTACAAGAAGGCAAAATTTGGACAAGCATATGAAACTGAGAGACAGAGCTAATATTGACAAATATTTGCAGTATGGTCATAGGTGAGAATATTAAGCTGAACAACAAGCGTTTGAGATACCAATGCCATTAATTTATCTGCAAATTTCCCTCTTCATACAGGTGTCTGCTGAGGAGAAATTCACTGACATGACAAGAGTGAAAATAATCCATGCTGCTATGGTGACAAACCTACATGGTTGGGTCTATCCAACATCGAAAAACACATGGGGAACATTCCAAACGCAATTAGACCCGTTTTTGGCAAATGCCGATTTGTACGATGTTCCTGACAACAGTATGGCGAAAATCTGTAAAGCGCTGATGAGAGATGGACACATTGATTATGGAGATTATAGCATTCTTCGAGAGATTGTTAACAGTATCCATGTTAAGGCAGCTGACGTTATTGATAAAGCTATGGTGGAACTGTCTAAGTATCGGCGCTAACTTCAGGTAACTAGGCAACTGTTGTTTTAATGTTAATGTGTTGATACATATCAATGTTTATAACTGAGGAATAAAATAAGTAAAAATTTCGTTAATAGGTAAATGGTTATGTGTATAAATCATTTCATCCTCATACATATTAACATACTAACAATCTGATATAAGTTTATACGAAGGCGATATTAAGGACACAACAGTTATTGGTCACGTTAAACCTGTTTCTATTAAGTAACATTTCTTATATCAATTAACAAATCTACATATGTGTTCAATTATATTTTTGCAGCGATGTTAACGATAAACATCAGCTCGATACAATGCCCCAACACGAAGAGCAGGATCGCTAAGGGCCTAGCTATCACACATCGATGCGGCACAGTGTTATAACTGGCCTTGATTGAACGTTGGTCAATAGAGCCAGCCCATACTCATGTATGACGTGGAGTCTTACAAACCCTGGTATGACGTGGATCGGTGGATCTATCTCACATGCTGACGTAATATATGACGTACTTGAGAGATAGTGTTTTGTGAAACTGACGGTTTACAATCAGTGAAATAATGACCAGTCTTATCTGATGTGTGGAGAACTATGACACATTTACAGTTGGTCTCTGGTTGGTTTCTTATGTTCAGTAAAGAAAAGGAACGATCCAAAGAAGGCGAATACGACGTTACCAACAAGTCTTAGTCTTTACATGTAAACTCAACACTAGATTTATGTTTACATTTAAACGTTCGTGTGCGACAGGTCGATTGCGCCAAAACAGTGGTGAGAGTAACGTTAGTTTAAACCCGCCATTGACAACTTTGTGGTAAATGATTATATTATTGCGTTTGCTTAAAAAAGATGTGGACATGCTATTCTTACGGGATGGAGTACTCATGGCATAATGGCAATAAACAGTCTCGGAGTGTGGTAAATGAGTGTCATGATATAGATATTTAATTTCACACTGACACTTCTAGTCAAATAGCTTAATTAATCGATGATAGATTAGCTATGATGTTACTACCAGCCAATTTTTATGAAAGCTGATTGTTATGTGCAAAACAATTTTTTGATGCTATGCTAAGGAATTGCATCCTCGATATCCAAGGGTTACGCTCACTTTCGCTCTCTGTACCCCTTGAATATGTCATATCAAATATGAAGGCTCGGTGTGCGCCACTTTGTTGATGTGACAAGAAAACTTGATCGATCCTTTTATGTACATCAACAGAATCTCGCGGTCACGTAACGGTAACAATTAAGAGTCTTTGAAGTCGGGCGTCTCTTATTTGATATCTTCAAAGGACAGGTATCAGCCTAGTAATTGGTCAGGTTTTGTTTTACCTGAGACCAATCAAACAGCTATTTCCGTGCCTTCAATTTCGCTATGACATATTGTGTAGAGGGGTGTAGAGAGCGAAAGTGAACGTAACCCCAGGATATCGAGATTGAGGATGTGATGCTTCACTGTAAACATACCACTGACAATAGGAGTGCTGACTAGTATGACATCAAAGTGTTTATTATGGAGTGCATAACATATCAGTTTCTGAGTTAAAGACAAAGCAGTGTCATGATTATATTATTTTATCTAAAAGATGTCGAGGACGAGTGAAATCACTCGAATATTTTCATTTTGAAAATATTTCTGATCTAAAACTTTGATCCCTTCTGCATTATTGAAAACATTTTCTTTAATTTAATTACTTATTTGATTTTAGTTTATATGACCTTATATTACACATTGTATCAGAAAAAGGTTTAATAGTCCCAACTTTAAATTACCGGTGTAGAAGTAATTTCTTTCCCAATCTGAAAGATTCCCAGAGGATTTATTAGTTAATAGCTGATTCGCTAGCTTATCCCCCTCCGCCCCCCCCCCCGCCCCCCATATTGCTTTCAATGGGAGGACTATTTGTTAGCTTTTTCTTTCCCCACACTGTATAAGTGAATACTGAGGAAGCTATTGGCTAGTAAATAGAGGGGAACCAGTGTATTCCTTTTCCCCATCTGTGTGAGCTAGTTAACATGGGAAACTATTGGGTAGTTAAGTCCTTTCCCTATCAGTGTCGGTTAATGTATGGAACTTATTGACTCGCTTATAAGTTCACCCTCTCCATTAGTAAATAGGGGGAACTTTTGGCTAGCCGAATCTTTCCGACATATGTATTGCTTTAAAGGGTAAAACTGTTTGTTAGCTTATTCTTTGCACCTTCTATATTAGTTGATAGAGGGGGGGGGGGGGTTCTATTGGCTGTTATCCCCCATCCATCCAGGATTTTGGTGCCCAGCATCGTACCATACTTCACTAGTTCTATGTCAAATCAATCTTTTCTCTTCCTTACTCTTATCTGTTTGATCGAGTAATGTAAACAGTGAATGCACCTTGAGGTAGCTTTTGATCTAAACTTCATTCTGCTGTGTATAAAAGACAACCTTCAAAATGAGATTGTCGTTCCACATATGTACTAGTACAGTACTTGATGTGAACAACTGATAATTTCAATATGAGAAATATATGTACAAGTACTTATTGTGAAATAGTGATAATATTCTTAAAATATCAAAATCCAAGATGATGACCTGTCGACCATATTGTTTATTCCGTCAGTCTCCAAAGTAAACATGCTGGATAAAGGACCACGTGGAACTTACATAACAACTTTTAGAAAGATCCACCTTGTACTTTCTGAGAGTTAGCAATAACAACCATTCATCGATTGTGTTAATCCGATCTGTCTCAAAGGAAACATGCCCAATTACGGACCAAGAGGAAACTACCTTTTAAATTTGAGATGATGATGATGATGATGATGATGATGATGATGATGATGATGATGATGATGATGATGGGCTAAAAATGAAAATTGTAACAAAAAATCAGTAAATCAGTTTTATATGACTTTTTTCTGCAACTTTCAGACTAAGAAATCCAAATCCAAAAACTATAAGTTCACAAATTCTACTTATGTTATCTGTTAGGTAGGTCACGTTTTGTCCCATTTGTGCAACCATTTTAACCACATTAATATACAGGGAAGGAAACAGGTCAGCCAACAAAAAATGTCCAACCCCACAAAACTAACATCAGGGGATTGGGGAATGAATCAGCCAGCTGATAGTTTTCTCCTTTAAAAAGACAAGAATATGCTAGCAAATACCTCCCTCTCCTTTATAAATAAATGCAGAGGGGGGAGGGGGTCTGTCTTTAGTCTGTAAATAACCCTCCTACCCCCGAACCCATCAACCCACAAATCAATGCCAAGGGGGTAAATTTGCCAGTTAATAGTTATTCCCCTAAATACAAATGTAACAAAATCCAAATGGAAAAATATCTAAGAAACAAACTTTTGGAGCTCTCTTGTATTCAGAGAATGTGTTTAAGGCAGTAAATATAGTACTTTTGTTGAGAAGTATTATTTTGATTTTAGTTCCCTATTACTAGAGTGTCGAGCACTCTTTTATGAGAGTAATAAACATATGCACATTTTGCTTCTTTCGGTTATTCAATTGTTCAATAATTGTTTGACATCATATTGAGTTCCGTATACAAGAGCTGGGCTGGCACACTCTCGTATCAGAGAAATTATCATATGTATTACTCTCTGTGTTTTAATTGTTAACTATTTGTTTGACATCAGTTTAAATTCCTAACAATAGAGCTGGAAGCAGTCTCGTATTAGAGAAATTATAATATGTACTACTTTTTGTTATCTAAATGTTGAAACGTAGTTTGATATCAGATGGATGTCCTTATACTAGAGCTTGACGCACTCTCGTTTTAAAGAAATTGTAATAATAACTATCATCTTTTCTTTAATCGTTGAATTGTCATTAACTGAATTTCCAAAAACTAGAGCTTGAAGCACTGTCGTGTGAGAAAAATAATTATATTTACTATTTTGTTTTATTTATTTATTGAATAATGATGTGATGTCAAATTAATTTCCTAATACTTTAGCACACTCGTATAAGAGAAATCTAATTTTTTTTTTTAGATATCAGGGTTTCCTAATACTAGAGTTTTGAGCGTATTTGATAAACAATCAGATGTACTACTTTGTTTTATTTTATTATTAAACAGTTGCTTGATATCAGGTATTTACTAATTGTAAAGTTTGGAGCACTCTCGTATTTGATATAATTTATTATAATAGTATGTTCTACATGCACTTTCTTCTGTTTTATAATTGTTAGATTATTGCTAGATATCAGGAAAAAACTAATACTAGAGCTTGGAACACTCTCGTTTTAGAGAAATTATCATATGTACTACTTTCTTTTATTTAATTGTTGAATAGTTTTTGACATAAAATTCATTTCCTAATATTAGAGCTTAGAGCACTCTCGTATTCGAGATATTAACATATGTACTCCTTTTTGCTATTTTATTGTTAAAACGTAGTTTGATATCAGATAACATGTCCTTATACTAGAGCAAGGAGCACTCTCGCATTAGAGAAATTACAATATGAATTACTTTCCGTTATTAATTTTTTGAATAGTTTTTTGACATTAGATACATTTTCTGATACTAGAGCTTGGAGCACTCTCGTATTGGAGCAACTATCATATGTAATGCCTTTTGGCTATTTCATTGTTGAATATTTGTATGCCAATATATACATTTCCTGATACTAGACCAAGGAGCACTCTCGTATTAGAAATATTATCATATGTACTCCTTTTTGCTATTTCATTGTTAAAACGTAGTTTGATGTCAGATAACATGTCCTTATACTAGAGCAAGGAGCACTCTCGCATTAGAGAAATTACAATATGAATTACTTTCTGTTTTTAATTCTTGAATAGTTTTTTGACATTAGATACATTTTCTGATACTAGAGCTTGGAGCATTCTCGTATTGGAGCAACTATCATATGTAATGCCTTTTGGCTATTTCATTGTTGAATATTTGTATGACAATATATACATTTCCTGATACTAGACCAAGGAGCACTCTCGTATTAGAAATATTATCATATGTACTCCTTTTTGCTATTTCATTGTTAAAAAGTAGTTTCATATCAGATAACATGTCCTTATACTAGAGCTTGGAGCACTCTCGCATTAGAGAAATTACAATATGAATTACTTTCTGTTTTTAATTCTTGAATAGTTTTTTGACATTAGATACATTTTCTGATACTAGAAATTGAAGCACTTTCGTATTAGAGCAACTATCATATGTAACGCTTTTGGCTTTTTCATTGTTGAATATTTGTTCAACAATATATACATTTCCTGATACTAGAGATCGGAGTACTCTCGTATTAGAGATATTATCATATATACTCCTTTTTGCTATTTCATTGTTAAAAAGTAGTTTGATATAAGATAATATGTCCTTATACTAGAGCAATGAGCACTCTCGTATTAGGTAAACTGCTATATAAATTACTTTCTGTTATCAAAATGTTGAAAAGTACTTTGATATCAGCTGAATTTCCTGATACTAGAGCTTAGAGCACTCTCGTATTAGATATATTAACATATGTACTCCTTTTTGCTATTTCATTGTTAAAAAGTAGTTTGACAAAAGATAATATGTCCTAACACTAGAGCAAGGAGCACTCTCGTATTAGATATATAAACATATGTACAACTTTTTGCTATTTCATTGTTAAAAAGTAGTTTGACAAAAGATAATATGTCCTAACACTAGAGCAAGGAGCACTCTCGTATTAGATATATTAACATATGTACTCCTTTTTGCTATTTCATTGTTAAAAAGTAGTTTGATATCAGATAACATGTCCTTATACTAGAGCTTGGAGCACTCTCGTATTAGAGAAATTGCCATATGAATTACTTTCTGTTATTAATTCTTGAATAGTTTTTTGACATTAGATAAATTTTCTGATACTAGAGCTTGAAGCACTCTCGTATTGAAGCAACTAGCATATGTAACGCTTTTGGCTATTTCATTGTTGAATATTTGTTCAACAATATATACATTTCCTGATACTAGAGATCGGAGTACTCTCGTATTACAGATATTATCATATATACTCCTTTTTGCTATTTCATTGTTAAAAAAGTAGTTTGATATAAGATAATATGTCCTTATACTAGAGCAATGAGCACTCTCGTATTAGGTAAACTGCTATATAAATTACCTTCTGTTATCAAAATGTTGAAAAGTACTTTGATATCAGCTGAATTTCCTGATACTAGAGCTTAGAGCACTCTCGTATTAGAAATATTAACATATGTACTCCTTTTTGCTATTTCATTGTTAAAAAGTAGTTTGACAAAAGATAATATGTCCTAACACTAGAGCAAGGAGCACTCTCGTATTAGATATATTAACATATGTACTCCTTTTTGCTATTTCATTGTTAAAAAGTAGTTTGACAAAAGATAATATGTCCTAACACTAGAGCAAGGAGCACTCTCGTATTAGATATATTAACATATGTACTCCTTTTTGCTATTTCATTGTTAAAAAGTAGTTTGACAAAAGATAATATGTCCTAACACTAGAGCAAGGAGCACTCTCGTATTAGATATATTAACATATGTACTCCTTTTTGCTATTTCATTGTTAAAAAGTAGTTTGACAAAAGATAATATGTCCTAACACTAGAGCAAGGAGCACTCTCGTATTAGATATATTAACATATGTACTCCTTTTTGCTATTTCATTGTTAAAAAGTAGTTTGACAAAAGATAATATGTCCTAACACTAGAGCAAGGAGCACTCTCGTATTAGATATATTAACATATGTACTCCTTTTTGCTATTTCATTGTTAAAAAGTAGTTTGACAAAAGATAATATGTCCTAACACTAGAGCAAGGAGCACTCTCGTATTAGATATATTAACATATGTACTCCTTTTTGCTATTTCATTGTTAAAAAGTAGTTTGACAAAAGATAATATGTCCTAACACTAGAGCAAGGAGCACTCTCGTATTAGATATATTAACATATGTACTCCTTTTTGCTATTTCATTGTTAAAAAGTAGTTTGACAAAAGATAATATGTCCTAACACTAGAGCAAGGAGCACTCTCGTATTAGATATATTAACATATGTACTCCTTTTTGCTATTTCATTGTTAAAAAGTAGTTTGACAAAAGATAATATGTCCTAACACTAGAGCAAGGAGCACTCTCGTATTAGATATATTAACATATGTACTCCTTTTTGCTATTTCATTGTTAAAAAGTAGTTTGATATAAGATAATGTGTCCTAACACTAGAGCAAGGAGCACTCTCGTATTAGATATATTAACATATGTACTCCTTTTTGCTATTTCATTGTTAAAAAGTAGTTTGATATAAGATAACATGTCCTAACACTAGAGCTTAGAGCACTCTCGTATTAGAGAAATTGCCATATGAATTACTTTCTGTTTTTAATTCTTGAAGAGTTTTTTGACATTAGATACATTTTCTGATACTAGAAATTGAAGCATTCTCGTATTAGATATATTAACATATATACTCCTTTTTGCTATTTCATTATTAAAAAGTAGTTTGATATAAGATAACATGTCCTAATACTAGAGCAAGGAGCACTCTCGTATTAGGAAAACTGCTATATAAATTACTTTCTGTTATCAAAATGTTGAAAAGTACTTTGATATTAGCTGAATTTCCTGATACTAGAGCTCAGAGCACTCTCGTATTAGAAATATTACCATATGGACTCCTTTTTGCTATTTCATTGTTAAAAAGTAGTTTGGTATCAGATAACATGTCCTTATACTAGAGCTTAGAGCACTCTCGTATTAGAAATATTAACATATGTACTCCTTTTTGCTATTTCACTGTTAAAACGTAGTTTGATATCAGATAGCATGTCCTTATACTAGAGCTTGGAGCACTCTCGTATTAGAGAAATTGCCATATGAATTCCTTTCTGTTTTTAATTCTTGAAGAGTTTTTTGACATTAGATACATTTTCTGATACTAGAAATTGAAGCACTCTCGTATTAGAGCAACTATCATATGTAACGCTTTTGGCTATTTCATTGTTGGATATTTGTTCAACAATATATACATTTCCTGATACTAGAGATCGGAGTACTCTCGTATTAGAGATATTATCATATGTACTCCTTTTTGCTATTTCATTATTAAAAAGTAGTTTGATAGAAGATAATATGTCCTAACACTAGAGCTTGGAGCACTCTCGTATTAGATATATTAACATATGTACTCCTTTTTGCTATTTCATTGTTAAAACGTAGTTTGATATCAGATAACATGTCCTTATACTATAGCTTAGAGCACTCTCGTATTAGAAATATTACCATATGGACTCCTTTTTGCTATTTCATTGTTAAAACGTAGTTTGATATCAGATAACATGTCCTTATACTAGAGCTGAGAGCGCTCTCGTATTAGAAATATTAACGTATGTACTCCTTTTTGCTATTTCATTGTTAAAAAGTAGTTTGATATAAGATAACATGTCCTTATACTAGAGCTTAGAGCACTCTCGTATTAGAATTAACATATGTACTCCTTTTTGCTATTTCATTATTAAAAAGTAGTTTGATATAAGATAACATGTCCTTATACTAGAGCTTAGAGCACTCTCGTATTAGAAATATTAACATATGTACTCCTTTTTGCTATCTCATTGTTAAAACGTAGTTTGATATCAGATAACATGTCCTTATACTAGAGCTTGGAGCACTCTCGTATTAGATATATTAACATATGTACTCCTTTTTGCTATTTCATTGTTAAAAAAATAGTTTGATATAAGATAACATGTCCTTATACTAGAGCTTGGAGCACTCTCGTATTAGAGAAATTTACATATGAATTACTTTCTGTTATTAATTCTTGAATGGTTTTTTGACATTAGATAAATTTTCTGATACTAGAGCTTGGAGCACTCTCGTATTTGAGCAACTATCATATGTAATGCTTTTGGCTATTTCATTGTTGAATATTTGTTCGAAAATATATACATTTCCTGATACTAGAGATCGGAGTACTCTCGTATTAGAGATATTATCATATGTACTCCTTTTTACTATTTCATTGTTAAAAAAATAGTTTGATATAAGATAACATGTCCTAATTCTGTTATCAAAATTTTGAAAAGTGGTTTGATATCAGATGCATTCTATGATACTAGAGCTTAGAGCACTCTCGTATTAGAAAAAGTATTATACATACTTCTTTATCTCATTCTAACGTTAATAGCTAGTGGATGTTTAAATAAGTTCCCTTGTAACACAGATATAGGTTCACTTGTAATACAGGAATCAGTTTGTGTTCTTTGTTTTTATCCATTTGCTATTTAACACCTTAATGATTTAAAGAAATGGTCCCTAATATTAAACCTTGGAACACTCTTACAAAGGAAAAAGTTTTATGTACTTTACTTTCTATCATTTTGTTAATAAACACTTTTTGATTAGTTCTCTAATTTTAATTTTAGGGTTTGAACCACCCTTCTGTTTTAATATTAGTGCGCACCAATTCAGATTTCCAACTGTTTTGCCCCTAGCATCACTGATGAGTTCAGAAGAAACAAAACAAATAGAAATGTATAGTTTAATACAAATCATTTTTGACAAACTGTATCCATAACCAAATTGTATCTGTTCATATTTGTAGATTTAATTGATATATTTAAGATTTTTAATACGTTTGTGTTTGAGAAAAAACACGGGTACAACTTTCAATTGTTCTGTTGTTAGATATATATAATATAGTATACAACACTGTATCTCCTTCATGTTAGTTAAAGTGATATACTTGTAATATAAAGGGGTTTGAAGATTGTTATATCAGAAAATGTATTACCGTCTATACGTTTATACTTTATGAATATTCAAGTAAGATACGTCTTATTGCTTCTAAAATTCTGTGGAGTTCAACCTACTCAAATGCTAGATGTGCAAACTTTCTAGAATCAGTTAAGGTACAAGAGCAAAAACTAGTGTTGTAGAAAAGGGTATTAAGAAGGTATAAGTGAAAGCGACTACTTATTTTTTTAAATCAAATTTTCGCTACCATATTTTAAAATTATAATTCCTTATATATCTTTTTGAGACTGCGAGACAAACAGCGCTTGTAGTACATATACCTATTATTATTTTTGAGAAATATAAATACATACATACTTAATTTAACGTTGTGTTGAGTTATTCTTTTGGTAATATTACTTGGTTTTAAAGAGTTCTGAATGTACAAAGTGAAAAATATTTCAGGCAAAAAATACGACTTACTAATGGAAACGTTTTAACATCGATGTCTCATAAAATATGACTCATAAACAATGATAAATGATCAAAACATTTATTATGAAAAGATTCATGTAGCACAACCAATAAGTGTTTATATGTGACGTTTCGATGACCAGTACGGTTTGTACTCTGGCACCTTCATCAGACACATGGCAAGTGAAGGGTATGTACACAAAGGTGTAAAACATGTAGGAGTTGTCCACAAATCGATGTCGATTCAGCTACGACGTAAGCGTGTGTACGATCTGTTGTTATATTTGTAACGAAATGACTTGATTCGCTACGCTTTATTTAATCCTTGGTCATAGTTGTTCGAGAGCATATGAAACCCCTCATCTCGATTTAGAACAGGCCTACTGTGGTATATCCAGATGGCTTCTGGGACACTTGAAAAAGTACAAGGAGCATGGGACATGTGTTGTGAAAAAGTAGATTTAGTTTACTTTATCGATGACACTCGTCATATCAATCTATTTCAATTCGATGTTATGTCTTTCTTAACGTGAAAATCGGGATAATGACAGCGAAACAATAAAGTACCCCAATATATATAGTTAAAGCAGATGATGTGACAATTACAATAAATACATATTTCCGGCTGGAAAGACAAATATAGACGTTCACAGACAGATGCCTCTAAAAGATATTGTTGTACAGTAACGTTAAAGATTTCTTCATTTCAGATTAAGAACGCCAAGAAAACATTGTCTCAATTTCTCGACATGAATGGTTTATAAGGAGTATCACATTACATGTATATTATCAAGAAGGATTTTGTAATAAGATTATAAAAAAGTGTTCTTTACTTAATTATCCCGTTAAAGGAAATAAAGTGATAATAACGTTACGCATACACTGCCAGCGTTACATGTGATCAGAGTGATAATAACGTTACTCATACACTGCCAGCGGTAAATGTGATCAGAGTGATAATAACGTTACTCATACACTGCCGGCGGTACATGTGATCAGAGTGATAATAACGTTACTCATACACTGCCAGCGGTACATGTGATCAGAGAGATAATAACGTTACTCATACACTGCCAGCGGTAAATGTGATCAGAGAGATAATAACGTTACTCATACACTGCCAGCGGTACATGTGATAAGAGTGATAATAACGTTACTCATACACTGCCTGCGGTACATGTGATCAAAGTGATAATAACGTTACTCATACACTGCCAGCGGAACATGTGATCAGAGTGATAATAACGTTACTCATACACTGCCTGCGGTACATGTGATCAGAGTGATAATAACGTTACGCATACACTGCCAGCGTTACATGTGATCAGAGTGATAATAACGTTACTCATAAACTGCCAGCGGTACATGTGATCAAAGTGATAATAACGTTACTCATACACTGCCAGCGTTAAATGTGATCAGAGTGATAATAACGTTACTCATACACTGCTAGCGGTACATGTGATCAGAGTGATAATAACGTTACGCATACACTGCCAGCGTTACATGTGATCAGAGTGATAATAACGTTCCTCATACACTGCCAGCGGTACATGTGATCAGAGCGATAATAACGTTACTCATACACTGCCAGCGGTACATGTGATCAGAGCGATAATAACGTTACTCATACACTGCCAGCGGTACATGTGATCAGAGCGATAATAACGTTACTCATACACTGCCAGCGGTACATGTGATCAGAGAGATAATAACGTTACTCATACACTGCCGGCGGTACATGTTATCAGAGTGGTAATAACGTTCCTCATACACTGCCAGCGGTACATGTGATCAGAGAGATAATAACGTTACTCATACACTGCCAGCGGTACATGTGATCAGAGGGATAATAACGTTACTCATACACTGCCAGCGGTACATGTTATCAGAGTGATAATAACGTTACTCATACACTGCCTGCGGTACATGTGATCAAAGTGATAATAACGTTACTCATACACTGCCAGCGGGAAATGTGATCAGAGTGATAATAACGTTACTCATACACTGCCGGCGATACATGTGATCAGAGTGATAATAACGTTACTCATACACTGCCAGCTGGACCTATATGACCAGAGTGGATTTTTGCGTCAGTGGGTCAGACTAGTACGAAGACTGCCTTTACATAAGATTAATCAATGTCTCGGAGGTAACCACGAACATATCCATGGATCGGTCAAAAAACTTAAAATTGTGACAACGACGACATTCACAGATTAACTGTATCTTCTTAATCTCTGTTAGATACCTCCTATTAGCCTTATCGAAATCGCATTTACTTGGTGTATATGAGTCACGTGTGTGATATATCTTATTTGCACGTGGTAAGATTGAATAGGTGTCACGCGGTAAGATTAGATTGAGTGTTACGCTGTATAATTGCGTTGGGTTTTAGCTGATGTATCTTGTGATATCAATCACCGTAGGTAAATATGTATGTTTGGTTGAACTAGTAAACCAAATACCAAATATTTGAGATTTTATCAATGTTCGTTTAAATTCTAATAGGTTACATCAAATAGGAACAATACTTGGTTAAATTCACGTGGCATATTCAATCTAATTGAAAAACAATGTTTCAAGTGAGACATGAAATGAAAAGATGGCTATAGTGACAAATCATATGTTCCACAATGCTACACAAACTTAAATTTAGCTTATCAAAACTCCCTTATATCACAGACGTTTTTCGTTGAAATTGATTATATTAGTTATACCAAGTTCAAAGGTATGTGACTTGAATAAATGCTCATAACATTTTCATTAATGACATTAGAAAATTGAACTTCTAAATAAGACATTCGATAGCGAATGTGATTTCCAGTTAAACGTTTAGGCGGAGGTAATGGTATACTACATGTACATGTATATGGCTTCTACGATCATATTTGAAAAAAATAATGGTATTTCGAAAGAATATTTACTTTTAATATACCTAGCGCTTTATTCAATTTTTGCTCGCTCATTACAACTACATACTTTAGCTGTTACTAAATCCCGATAAACACAGTGTGTTTCATTATAGCATTTATTTGCACAAGCCACATGACTAACAAACAAACAAATACTTGTTTCTCAAATTTGAACAATTGCAGAATTATATTGTATGAACAAATATATTGTTATTTTCCTCAAATTAAAGACAATGACAATTCATAAAGTACGTGTTAGAAACGCGAAAAACGCAGTAAGGCACGTGAAATAATCACTAGAAATAGAAGAAAGAAAACACACATTTAAACATTTAGTTTGTCGATGCAAAATGCCAACCATGATTACTTGTATAAAGAGTAATAAAAAGTAATCCAATGTCTTCATAGACGTTTTGATATATTTTGTATATCTGTAGCAGCCAATAGATATAAGGGGGTAAATTTGTCTCCCTGCTACCTGGCTGTTTTCAAGTGTTGTTGTTTAAATGGGAGGCGCTCACTAGTTTAGCAACGTCAAGCAACGTCAATGTATGGATGGGTGCCTCTTGCAGGTTGCATTTCGCGACAGCGTCGTGACCCTAGAGTATCCTGTAAGGGCAGTGTCCGATGGCTAGGGAGGTACAATATTACGTACAGAACCAAGCGTACTTCCAAAGCTAAGTTTCGGAGAAGGAATTTTGCTGGAATACGTGAGGAAATATTACCTTTTACAGTGATGCGGTATAACCCTGGGACGTGTTTCACTGTAAAGCAACGTCGTGTGAGGTTATAGCTGGAAGCATTCTGCTGGCAAGATACATATATTCACCAGATAGTTTACGTAATTCAGTATAACTATTTGAAAATTTCTCATTTTTGTATTTCCTTCATTGTATAACGATTGAGTTATGCATAAAGACCATGCTGCATTAATATATGTTGCATGCAAATGAAAAACAAAATAATTGATAATAATAAAAAAAATGAACTTTATTATGTGAAAGGTGTATACAATTCGAATATATACACTTAAACGTGCGAATAAGTGATTTGTTATAACATCATAACCATATACAATATTTGTGATATACACAGCCTCTATGACCTTTGTATATTCCATAATGAACTGAGAAACATGTCATATCACATGTATTAAGAGTCTTACAGCTAGTATCGTTCCGAAACAGCTTTTATGTTTGGTCGCATTCAAATATATACCTGAACGCCATTTCTATCTAACGTAGGTTTAGTTTTGCTTGTAATAAAAAATACCATCATAAAAATTAAAGATGAAAAATTTTGACCAGAATCATTTATCTCCTTTGTTGAATTGTTCATTTTCAACACCTTTCTTATCTTGGAATTTAGTATTTAATAGCACAAATTCCCGATTTTGTGTTCATTACTCGCTGTTTACGTGATGGAAACATCATTTAATGTAACATACAATTTTGCTTCTATCATGTTTTAAAATTCATCATTGTTTTAAAATTAGACAATGACACGTTTTGAGAAAAAGGCATGGAATGAAACGTGTTTAGAGTACAGATCATTTTATACATATTACAGTCGACAAGACCAGTAAAGATTACCTGACAATAAAAACCGCATTCAGTATGTTTTTTCCGAACCCTCCAAACAATAAAAACGCATCTATAATTCATATCTCCTACATACGTTTGCTTGCTCGTTCGTTCATATGTACATGCTAGGTAATATTTAAAATGACTTATAGTGTGTATTGGGGAGACGAGGATGTCATGAAGCCTTTGGGGAAAATCGAGTCTTGCAGAGGTCCAGAATCCATCTTGTAGACCAAAAAGCATAATTTCTATATCATCTCTACCCTACAAATCACTCTGTCGTCCACCACCTACCTGGGGACAAGGTTAAGATCGACAATGACTTTGCAAATGTAAGAATATTATTAAGTAGTTTTTTTAGACAATACATAATTTACCATGAACATATTTAGACGGAAACGTATGGTATACATAAAGAATGCTTTACAATTAAAATGGCATGCAAATGCTTCGTTGCAAATCTGCGTAACAATTGTTTATTTTCAAAATGCGATGTCAGTTGCTGACTTTGTTTTAGCAGTCAATAGTCTTTTTCTTACTAAATTAAACAATAATGATGTCAAGTCAATATTGAAATGACGTCAGGTTTCTGAATGTCAGCAGATATGGTACGAACTATATTAACTCAAACAAATTGATAAAATGCAAATCCTAGTCAAAAGTAAGGAAATGTATGGTTCCGGAACCACAAGTCGCCAACTGCACTATCGTTGATTGAGTTTTCTCCCTTGCATTACATGTGCAATTCCATTTTTATTAGGACAAACATTAAAAGAATATCTCTCCCTCTTGGTTAGGGAAGTCTCAACCCGATGCAGAAGACTCTTAATGTGTCAATCACGAGGCTTTGCCGAGTGTTTTGCAACCTAAGAATCTTTCCCCGAAGGTCGAGATTCCGAATCTCATCCCAAGGGGTGAATGATTTTTTTATTTTACCCTGATTCCTCATTGTGTATCATTAAAAAATAAAGTAAAAGTTACAGGCTAAATCCAGGGTTGACGTGACGTCAATGCATTGTTGACGTGACGTCATACAATTGTTATGAATAGGGGAAATCCTCCGTCTCAACCCTAGGTTGAAACAAGGATATCTCACTTCGGAAAAAGTGTAGGTTCATCTGTCTAGGGTAAGAATAAACCTGTCTCCATCTAGCTAGAGAAAGAAAGCTCGTGATTTTACCGTTTTTTATCACACAGGAAAAATGAATTAATTTTCCCTTGAAGACAAATACAGTCTATTACCTGTTGCTGAGAGAGTTTGTTTAATCAGCACAGTGTCCTAGAGTTCATACTCTGTAAAGAACCGATCACGACGAAATCTTTGGTCGGGATAATTACGAATCTTAGCCCGAATATTATATTTCTGCTTACAATATTACGTGATCTACTTGTAAGTGCATCTTCAACGTGACAATACTAATTATAATTGCGTAGTCTAACTCTGCTAATATCAACACAAAAATGAAATATGTCATATCCGTAATTTTAAAAAATACATTTAGTAAGAAAATACATCTCTGTATAAATTCGTCTTCCTTTGTTTTAACATGAAGCCTTGATTTCAATCAGAATGAAAACGCCCATAAAGATGATAAATATTCAAGGATGAATCGATAAATAATGTTGATAAATATAGATATCAAATTAATAGTTTATTACAAGATTGTTTTTGCCTATAACGATAAGACATCGACTTTGACGTATTGATTTAAATAAACATTATATTCATGAATTATATGGTTTTCAAAATACAAATCAAATTCGTCAATGGTGATTTACATATATGTACATAAAACAGTTGCATATAAATATTTCTGTTATGTTTAGTTGACTTTGAGATTACAAAGCTTAGATATTGAGATGTTTGAAAATAACTAGTAGTGTTAATTTGATCATCAAAATAAAAAAAACTAAACGCGCAGCGTTGTATTGACAGTTCAGATATTGTTTTTTTCTTTTTCTTATTTAAGAAGAAATATATGCATTCATGTACACTGTGCGAAAACATTTAAAGATGAACGCAACACACACAAACACAGTGACAGACTTTTTAAATTTGGTAACAGATACAGTTTGCCAAAAACGAATTACACTGCATCAGACAGATATTTCGTCTTTCTATGATTCTTCAAAGAAGCCAGGGGCCACACAATTATAAGATTCTCACTACAGTCGAACATTGATGTTTCGAACTTTGAGGGAACATTAGAACAAATTGAATCATTGCAACTTCCACTCACGAATGTTGAACATCGACCATAGAAATCCTGTACATAAGACAGGATGTGATTCTGAAGCAACAGCTAAGAGTATAATTTTATATGTGTAAATATAAAATAAATTATTAAGAATAGATTTTTTATTTACACCATGTTGTTTGCGTGGGTATTTTATCAATCCGACATTTCTTTGTTTGTCCATTAAATTAATTGTAGTCCGTTATTCATAACGATTTATTAGTTGAAATTTCAATGTTTTCATAACAAACTGGCTTCGATAATATTTCGAAACAGCGAGAAATTCAATTCATAAAACTTTAGTTCATGATTAGAATATTAGAATTGTTATATAAATGCATGTTTTATATAAAAGCTTTTTAGAGTGGCTTATGTAAGCTAGATAGGGCGCTATATCAAATGTTGTATATTATTATTATTAAGAGAAAAACAGGACTTTGCCGGAGCTTCGACACATAGAGCCATTCGAATTTTTAAGTTCGATTTATGGAAGTTTGACTGTACCACAAACAAATCACCATGAAGTGTTATTACGTCATCACAAACAGCTTCCAAACTACCACCGCCATTTGTTGTATAATAATAGTCTCGTGGTAGACAACAAAGTAGCTCTGGAAGCCATCTCATTAAAAACAAAGTTAAGCTACCAATGTACAATCGGTATGGTGAGATAATAATTCAAAGCGATGTTTTCACTTGATTTATTGGGGGAAACAACAACAGAACTATTTCTTACTCATTGGTACTTCCGAAGCTAACCTGACCCACTATTGCATAACAATATGAATTCAATGTTTCATATGTTATTAAGTAAACATCAAGACAGCTTGGTCATTATTCATTCTATTGTAAAATTATTTCTTTACCCCAAGTTCTGTCGAACAATCATGTCTCCAGAAATTTTCTTTAAATCAATGTATACACTATGATTTGTAAAACAATTCAAAATAGTATTTTGAATTACAATATTCAGCGTCTGATTATAATATATAAATGGTGTA
Source organism: Mizuhopecten yessoensis (assembly GCF_002113885.1). Classification (NCBI taxonomy): domain Eukaryota; kingdom Metazoa; phylum Mollusca; class Bivalvia; order Pectinida; family Pectinidae; genus Mizuhopecten; species Mizuhopecten yessoensis. The sequence continues at coordinate 160,864 of NW_018408810.1, read as the reverse complement.
TTTTTAATTTTAAGTGATTTCTGGTGTTTGAGTTCTATTATCATGTTATCAATCACCTTGACAATCAGTTTCTAGAAACACGATTCGATTGCTGTATCTAAACTTCAATGAAACAGTAAAATCAAAATTCTTCAAGAAAAATATATATTACGTATGGCGTTTCAGCCATGTTATTATTTAAGATACCTTAATTATTTAGTACGTTAATATTGATCAAGGTGAAAGTACGTAGACTAATTTACCATTAGGCTCGTTTAATTTAAAATGAAATATTTGTTTATTTGAACAAAGCATTTCAGATGAATAAGAATATAAGAATATGTAATCATTTTAACTATGCCTCGATTACAACTATTGTCCTGCAGTACGGTTAAAATGAGCTACATATATAAAAGTCAAGAATGACAGAGACAATATCTGTGTATTGTTCTATACCATCAGACATGTCAGATAGTATTCAAATATAATAACGAAGTTAACCCTTTCGAGGTCCATGTTCGATCCATTAAAAGACGTATAATGATAGATGGGCTTTTGTAAAACTGACTGATCGAATACAACAAAAGGATCCATTGTATGTATTTATCATATCATTTCCGGTCGATTGTCATTCATTTTTCGTTTTACAAATTTCTGCACATGAAAATTATTCTTAAAACTTTCTTTTTCAATGAATGATTTTTATCGATTAATTAACACAAAAAGACATCAATACTCTGTCAGAAAAACAGCAAATATGCTTGATGATGTTGCTTTGTACGCAGATGAAAGAGAAAACGAGCCCGCGTCCTCATATATATAGACTAGGTATCTGGAACACCTCATTATTCTACTGTGTATTGATTCATATAACACAAGGTCATGGTTTGCACTGATACCAATTAAAACCGATACTATCGTATGTTTTCCTTCTTCTAGAAACCAACATGATATAACCCTACGAGTATTATCTTGATGAAACATGCTTGTGAAAACGGAAACAATATTTCAAGACAATTTTATCAAACAAGCAAGTCCTGAGATTGAAAATAGCGTTCATGTGATATTTAACATGATGTCGTATTATTACAATTGTTTATGTAATGTATATATATATATACTTGTATAAACAATAACGTGTCATCAGTCTTTCATATCACGTTATTTTCCCATTTGATTCTATGTTTATGTACTTTTTTTTTTATAACTTTTGGTTTGACGTCCAATTTTGATCAAACTTGACATCCTGTCAGTGAATTATCATGTGCTTCTTCTGGTAATATTTATATAAGTATCCCTGGTTCAGTTATTGAGATATTATTTTTCATCCCAACATCTAGGTAATTATTTGACGTCACATTTCCAAATGGCACAATTTTAGAATTTTCCGTAAAATTGTTTTGTCTTGAAACCCATAATGTTTGAAACGGATAATCATATTAATATTACCAAGAGAGGAGCTAGAAAATGTGCCGAATATCATCAAATTTTCACACCAAAAAAAGCCAGTAAAACTAATTGTTCAAAAGTTAAAAATAAAAATGGAATCCTGTTGGAAAATGAAGTAATTTGAAAGACGTATAGAACCTCATAAACATATCCTTTTTTCTTGATTTGATACTAGGCTATCAAAGGGAGGATTGGCTAGTACATTGTATACAAAGTATGTTGTGTGACAAGAAAAGATGATAATTGATAATGAATCGAAGCTAACTATACGTATTCACTTTTTCCGTATTGCTTATATATATAATTATGTACATATAATTAAAGAATACTTCATCAATTTGAATCGGTTTTCACAACACAAACATATCAATGTTCATCGTTTTAATGTGTTTCATTTGTTAAATTATACCTTAAGTCAATCAATTGCAGTCTAGAGCAATTTTGGAAGTCTTTCCATTAATATGTACATCTCTTGTTCACAAAATCTGAATTTTGCGATAAATATACACAGTCTTAAAGAGAAGACATCCTTATATCGTCTGAATCATGCCTTTACAGTCCCTACGCCAAAATTGACGAACTTCCACAGGTTTTTATACATTCTATGATTCCTATATACTACAATATAGCATTTCTTCTGGGCATGCGCAGGAACCGACATCCTTTAGCAGAATTTCATCGGAAATGAATGGGGGTCACACCGAAACAGCATATGATGTCATCAACATCAGGGACTAGAATGAAGATCCTTGATTAGATCTAAAAAAACAAAAAAAGAACTGATGATATGACCATTCAACTCACACAATGTTACCTTTACTAAGGAACAACCGGAAGTCGTAAGAATGATGATGGTGTGTCAGCTGTTTTTGTTTAACCTTTGTCACAGCACATATCTGATTTGATGAAACAAGTGGTGAACGGGATGAATATCCAAGAATTGATATTGATTCTAAATGCCTATTGTTATGTCCGTGTTTATGGAATCCAATCATCAATGATATGATATATACAATATATGGTATTAATTAAAAATACGACAAGATATCCTCGCGAATAATAGACGAGTGTTATTTTTATTGTATTTCATTTATTAAAAATACAGTCGTGTAACCGCACAAAAATAGCGTGCGTACAGCTAGCATACACCGAGCACACACCGTCCGCATATCGTTCGCACATGATTTATCAATCGTTCACCCCGTTGTGCGCTTCTCTTCGCACAGATATGCGAGTTGGTACAATTGGTTGATCAATATAATGAAAAATATCAGGAACGCTCGTGTGGAATAAGGAACACTGTATATATGAATCTCTCATCATATTAACTAGGCTGTCAAAGATGGCTCCCTGGCAACAGAACTGGTAAATAATACTTTGATGATTGACCGAAGCTTGAATTGGCCTGTGCCTGACAAAGAGAGCTGATTTACCGTTATAAAAAAACTGAACGTTACGTTCTGTTTTTTGCATACATTTTTGACTATTACTCGCCTTTACCTGGATTTTCACACTTGGGCGTTACGTAAGTGCCCCGGTTGGGGAAAACTACAGTCCAGGTACAAAAACAGTTGTGCGCACCATGTGTGGACTTCTGTTTATGTTTGTAATGTTATAGTATTGCTATAAAGTGTTTTTCAGTTATTTTTGTACCGTAATTAAACAATTTGTGTCAATAAAAGTAAGTTTAAGTAAAGGTACATGTAAATATCTGTTGTCCAATCAAGCTGAGCCAATCAAATTGAAAATCAAAGAAATACGTTGCAGTACGTTTATGTGCAACATGTTAACGACATATACTCTCCACATACCTCTATATTCGATTTGTCCTCGGCTGTCCTTCTTTGCATATCGAATAATTTCTTCAACTTCATCCGGCGCCATCTTGTCCCCCATAGTTGTCAGATACCTTCGGAAATCCTTCACTGGTATTTTACCAGTTCCGAGTTTATCAAGAACCTTAAATGCGCCTAACACATCTTCCTCTTCTTCTTCCGTCCTATGACATATCCCCCCATGACGAGACACGTATTTCTCCACATCAGCATATGTTAAACGCCCGCTAGCTGAAAATGAATAACGCACAGGTTTACGTATATTTTGTTTAAACTTTGTGGTTATTAATTGTTTGAATCATATTAACATTGTCATAAAATATTCCGGGTTATATGCAATATTGTCATTAACCTATAATAAAACCCCTGGTAGATTCAATGCTATTCACCATTTTTGTATTTCCTTAATAAGACCGACGTTATTGTATGTGTACAGAAACGTAAGAAATACGTACGAAGTGTTAAATAATTGTCCACTGAACATATCCTGTTGTTGAATACTCTATGGTGCCTCATTTGTTGACAGTGAATGGTCCTAAATAGTTCTCTATTAGCGGGGCAACTCAATCGCCGGGTTTTTATATTTCAAGGCTGTGATTGTTGCAAAAGTATACAACAAAAAAATACTGAAGTATAATAGAATATAATAAAAAATCCAAATATATGAAACTAGGGCAAACTATAAATAATGACAAGAATCATACGGCGACACTTGAACGTTCATACAACTAAGAAGTAAATCAAAATGCAAACTCTATGATGTAAACAACATATTTTATTTTTATATCAATATCATAACACTTTGAATGCAAAATGACCAAGATGTCTAATCATAATCTGAATTAAGCCTTGTGATTGTTTTGAGGATAATTCTTACCGCTGACATCAAGTTCTTGTCTTGCCTCTTCGAGATCTCGTTCTGATGGATTCCACCCCAAGCACCTTAACATAGGACCTAAGTCTCGTGCTGATATTTTACCCTTTCGTGACGTTTTAAACATTCCAAAGGCTTGCTGTAGGTCTGAAAAATACAATCATCATTGTTATTCTTTCTATCTTAACGCATAAGTGAAATATAGGGGAAATATATCAATTGAAGATTGAACGGCAAAGTACATGTATATATAAGTATGCATCATCTTCAACTTTCTTACCATCGACATAACAACTATGCAGTATATGTATGCTAGCTTATGGACTCCTTGGCCGGAAATGTTATATCTGGTTGCAAAAATGTTGCCATTGTCGCCTTTTCGCCATAACAAGTACATTTGGGTTACAATGTGACTTGATCTTATTGACCAGTATTTGAAAAATGAAGAGATATAATGAAGCTTCGCTCCGGAATTTTCTATCTATATTGTACTGGCAAATGGAATCTGGGTGTTTTTTTGCACCTAGTACCACAGATGAGTCATTAAAGGACGATATAGGTGTATGGAGCTCTGTTATTCCTTTTCACGTGCGGTATTTATTAAAAAAATAGCTACAATTACATTCTTATAATCATATTCACAAGATATGGTTTCAATGTCCGTAATGATTAGGTAACGGTTTGGTATACATTCCGTCTTTTCGTATTGCAGAGTGATCTGCTCTTGTGAGCAGGTATTGATTGTTACGTCATTAGTTTGTGTGAGAAAATTACGTCATTTGCTCAAAACAATGGTGACGTAACTCTCGCTGATGGTTTATTTACTTTTGATCGGTATGTTTGTCGTTTCAGAGCACCAGTTCTTGGAATAATTGCCGGAATAGACGGTGTAATTTGTATCGTTGTTTTTACAGCAGTTCCTGTTGTTGTCCTAGGTGTTAGTTAATGTTTATTTTTGTCTTTATGTGTTATGCAGTATATATTTCTTCTTATTTTTTGTTTATTTCATTAGAGATACGAGTACTGACATTGCAACGTACGAATGAACATAAAATAGAAATATTTGTTTCTTATATTGAAATACCGAAAAGGTGACAGCTATGAGTTTACAACATGGGCACCAACAGATTAATCATAAGGTTCAACAAGCCCCCTACAAGATGCTGTAGTCACCTAAAAGTGCAACCCCTGATAAGTCATGTTCTAAGACCTAAATAAAAAATCGGAACTTGTATACGTTATTTGTGTTTTTGAACTTGTCCATTGGCTATACAAAACATACATAGCCAGGTTAACGTAGTCAAAATTATGGCATTAAAGCTGATGTCTTCATAAACTGATGTCTCACTAGACTTATAACATGTCAATCTCTTTTGCGATCCAATTGAGTGGTGAGATATGACCCATAATTTAAAGTTTATTTATATACTTAGGTCATGCGGAGCTTTGTTTCTCTTCTACTAGATGTTGAGAGGAACTCCGACATAAAATAAAAAATAGATGATGCCATGGGAAATCACTAAAATAATAGTAAAATCCCCTGGTCATACATTTTAGCAATTTATAAATAAGAAAACAAAGGCTAAGTAACCTTGATCGATAAATGAACTTTAGATGATGTGCCATTTGATAACATTCTGTGATTATACGAATGCGCTAGACATGTTATAAACATTGAAGATGAAAAGAACAATAATGTTTATGACAAGTCTAGCTCTTTTATAAAAAAATGATTGTTAAGAAAGGACATTTTATATGAAGTTTAAGTAGTGTTTATGGTCAAAGGTCTATGGTTTTACACATATATATCGGTAACATATGTTACGCGGACGTTTCTGGTACTTTCCAATAGCAACAATCATCTTCTTGTAAGGCCGGTATACCTCCCCACCGAAGTTAAAGAGAAATATAGCCCCGCATGACATAAGTACATAAATGACCTTCAAATAACATGCCACTTCGTAATATTCAGTTGGGTCGCTTAAGACATTGACATGTTATAAATCTGTACAAGTTCAATATATTCAAATTACAAATAAATATTCCAATTTCTGATAATTAGGGATTTCCATTTCGGATGGAAATCCCTATTGTTATTGTTATGTATTTTTCTCATTCTTATTATTCTTATTTCCAGAAATCTTTTGGACATTTTATCTCAAGAACGACCATAACTTCAAAAGCCTTCGTTGTTCTGCATAAACGATATGTGGATCTTGTAGATCTTGGTCGGGACTAACTTTTTCCCATGACATGTTTTCAGAGAATATGTGAAGTTAAAAGCCTCGCTATGGGGTCAAAAATTAAAAACTCAAAATAAGTTCAATGTGTATCATATCGCAAAGGGCATGTTCTAATGAAGGTATTTCCAAAGTTTCAAGATCATAGCATCAACAATGACGAAGATATTCCACTTTGAAAATGTTCAATTTCCCGCCAAAAATCAAAATTTTCAAAAATGCACTTAAAACTCTTCTTATCCGTCATCAAGACACAGGCAAAGTTGTTATTTAGTACATCCATCGATGTATCCTTACCTACAAAAATAACGCATATCATTGACCTTGACCTACATTCAAGGTCACAGGGGTCAAATGTTCTTGTAGACACTCTATCTCAAGAACGAATAAAGATATAACGTTCATATTTTAGTATGTATTAGAGGTCAACGAACACATGGTATGCGAACAAATTCATGATCATAATATCAGAGGTCATGGTCACAGATCTAAAAATAGAGTTTTTTTAAAACGTTTTTCGAATGACCCTAACTTCGAAAGCTTTCGTTGTACTGCTTGAACGTTTCATACTTCTTGATGAACATGGTCGGGGCTAACTTTTTCCTATGATATGTTATCAGAGAATATGTCAAATTCAAGGCCTCGCTATGGGGTCAAATATAGGTCAAAAATGAAAAAATCAAGAATACTTTTTTACAATAACACATATCGTTGGCATTTACCTTCATTCAAGGTCACAGGGGTCAAATGTTCNCAAATTTTAAAAAAAAAAAAAAAAAAAATAAAAAATCATTTTTTTTTTTTGTACACTTCATTTTTAAGAGTGCATTCTTATGAGGATAATTTTAAAGTTTCAAGGTCAAAGCATCATAGTGCACATAAATAGCTTAATGACAGATGATTTCTTAAAGAATGGTCAAAATACTTCCGTCACATTGTACAAAGGGAAACAACTCTAACAGAAAACTCAACCTCTAGTTTGTCTACAATATTATGAGTCATTGTCCGTCCTAGACTTAGATGTTGCTCAGTCAAATTAACAGAGCTGTCAATCACCATTGCCTGTGTAACCATCAGCATACGTACTGTTGTTTGGTGTTGGTGGGTCCAAATAACAGAGGTGACAAACACAACTACATCAGGTAATTAACATCCCCACAAAGGGGAGGGGGCAGAAGAAAGAAACACTAAACAGCTTTCTATTAATGCTGACTGTTCAGAAATAACTTGACCCTATGGTAAGGTTGGTAAGAGAAGGGAAGCTAAGAGAAGCGAAGGGAAGCGAGAGAGCAGTCGGAGAACATATCTTTGATCATTTTCCTGTTGGAAATACCGTGTTTAGATCTTGGTATTTGAATATGTTTTGCAGGGGGTTGACATTTTGGGTGACTATTAAATATTTCAGCTTGTTGAACATTAACATTGAAAACAAAAATGTGTCTGTTGTGAAGAAAATAAAAGCTTGACGACTTTTACTAAAATTTTCAAAAGGTTACCTCTGGGTAAAGTTGTTGAAAAGGTTGTTTAGCTTAAGAAAAGAATAGAGAAATCTCGGTAATTTTAATAATTCATAATACTCAAGTATTGTGCGATTATAGGTTAATTGCCTTATACAAACTTATGCCATTGACTAACATGACTTTAACAGTCCGTATGTAAATATATCGTTTAAAGATGATAATATAATCAGAGAAGATGAGAACATGCACGTATAACAAACATTTAAAAATCATGCCGAATATTACAATAAATAAAATTTCACTTGCCAAAAGCGGTATATGGACTAGTGTGAAAGCATGTGTAAAAGTGGAATGTATCACATGGCTACCCTGTTATGAGTGTAATAACACCTTAGAGGGTTTTGATTTGTCAGTTGACATAGCCTGTAAAAAGAACTATTTTTTTACTACGAGTCGTAGTATAAAACAATATGGCTACTTCGACAATCAATGATATTTTTAGTATAGGCAACAGTGGTATCGCGAAAATCCGTCTTGATAAAGGACCTAACAAATAAAGAGTGTAGATGTACGGGGTTGATTTTGCGATTAATGCCAGGAAACCATCTGAAACTTGTATCAGACGAGCCAACTAGACCCCATATTACCGCGAATACCAACCGAATCATGCAGATAACGAGTCATAGGAATATACAATCTTTAACAAAATTCATTAACTCTGATCAGCACAAAGCTCAGCTCGCGCATATTCTCCATCCCTGCAGGAACAATGTCAACAGAATAAGTTGACTCCAACTTGTAACAACAACCACGAACACGGCCTCGGCAGTCATCCAAGAGTCGTTAATCGTAGAAGAATCGTTTAAGACTGCAACAGTGACTAGTCAGGCGGGGGGAAATATGCGACCTTGATTTTGTACTTGCGCGTGCGCGCGCTATGACGCGACTTTCTGCAATGACTCGTCTGTCTGCCAGTCTGGCGAGGTCATGATTTAGGTCGTTGTGTTCAAAACATTGTCTCACTTGCATTAATGATAACAAACACGCATTTTCGATGTAAATTTGCTAATTCAAACAAAAGCTTACAATTTAAATAATGAAATGAGTTGATACCATTGTAAAATTAAGTACATATTTGGGAACTTTGTTTCATGGCAATCTATGGAATGATATTCTTTGAGCAACGTTATTCGGTTACTATTGATAAGGAAGGAATTAAATAAATGAGTTCAAAATTGATGTTTTATCAACATTTTACGTCGTGTGATAAACAGAATCTTACATGAGAGCTTCACATAAATCTCATATCAAATGGAAACTCATGTGAGATCCTCTATTTATAATTTATTTTGAAATTTTTATAATATTGTAATGTGAAATACACTCTGAAAATTAGCAAATACAAAAAAATAAATGCCTAATTTGTTCTCACATTATCTGGTATAATTTTGTTAGAACAGAAATAACGTAAGTAAATTTCGAAGACTAAAGATAAAAACAACATTTCCTTAATCCTAACATGATTTTTGTTGATTCTGTTCTACTCTGTTATTCCTTCCATTCCACAAATTTATTCATTTTATTAAAAAATTTAAATGAGTATTTCTTATTATTGTTTGAGATAAGGTGATTTGTTTAAACGCAGATTTTCATATATGAGGTATTGTTCCTCTTGTTGGCCCGGGTGATTAACGGGAGAGGGTATTAGTTTAAGAGAAAACCAGGGATTCCGGAGAAACTCAAGTTGTCGGGTATGGTGACCCTATACCTGTTCAAGTCGAAACGGAGAGAGAAAAAACGGCTCTCTTGCTAAAATGTGGGTGCGCTATCTAGTGTGTCACGTGCCAAAACAGACTTTCAGTTACATATACGCAAGCAAGGAACTATGCTAGAGGATCTATTAGGCTTAATTTTACCAATTGGTATATTTTTATTAAGAAACAAGATAACTATACTATTGATGCTATTTAGAGTGTCAATACGTCTTTCTAGGTAAATCCCGTGTAATTCAAATAACATAACTATTGATATTGAATGATAATAGGGTTTGCTACTAGTCGGAGAAATTGCTGTGAGACGGAAATAATGTCAGCAATGGTTTGTTCGTCATTTGTAAATTTACATGTTAATGTCAATGCCGAATACAAGTGATTGCACTTGTATGCACTAAACAACTGCTTTGTCCTTTCAGGACTCATCTGCTTGAAATCGAAAATAAGGAAACACAAACTGGTATAAACTGCTGTTGAATCAGTAAAACCCCTAATTTTTGTAATTTGCATCAATTAAAGTAAATTAAAATAAATGAATCTCTTACAATAATCCTATATGCCCTTTTACTGACAAAATACTTATAATGGCTTCCCTTATAAAAATCCTCCATCTCAAGCTAGCAGCCCCATAATATCAACGTCGCCCTTCCTAGCGTTATTGCACGACGAATGCTCTTATTATTTTCAAGTTAGTTTTCTGTTAACGTGGGAAACTATGTGCATTTGGCAGCAATTTGGCAATCGCGGGATGTTAAAGTGAAAAATAACAAGTGCAAAACCATTAAACAAAAGGTCAAGTTTCTCACTCAATGACACCATTCCTGTAGCAACCAGTCAACTCCTAACGTATCTCCAGAATCCAGCAGACGACATATTATAAAAAAGAAAACAATTACCACAGGGAAAATGCTAACGGTACGGATTTTGTTAGAAGCAAAGTGTTTTCTAGGGAAGACATCAAGAGAAATTCAGTGAAGTTTGTATTGTAGGAAATAATGTAAAAACATTATACATCAACTCCTATCCTGGCCATACACGACAGCTGATTACTTTTTTTATATTTGTTGTGTTTTGCAAGACGATGGGAGGGTTTATGTATTTGAAATTAACCAAATTTTATTAGTATTTTAAAATACTTAATTGTTCAGCCAACGATTCACAATACACGAATCCGAAGTTTAAATGTAAACGTGATCCCTTTTTATAAAGACATAAACTCCTAAATTAGATGTAAAATATTCTGCCAGCAATATGCTATATGTGCTTAGAGCGAGGTATCTCCTGAATATTGTGAATTTATATAAACATTTCATATCTACGGTGAATTTTAATGATTTTCAGGTGCAAACGCTATTCACATTATCATGTATTCATTTTTAAGATAAAATATACGAATTTGGATGCCCTGTATCATTTAAATGATTTGAAAAACAAAATGGACAAAAATAATCAAACGTTCGGTAAAGTTGATTGGATTCGATCTTGAACTTTTCCTTTCTTGATAGTAGCATCCTTCATCCAAGTACGATATTCACCTGTTGCCAATATTTCGGTTTTTAAAGAGATTGCCCTGAATAACAAAATATCCGTGATGGATGTTGGAGATTGACAAACAAGCTAACAAAATCCTTCCGTTATTTTATTTTTCAAAATCATAATTGTGCCTAATAGTTTCGCTGTCACTAAGCTGTTGCGAATTTTTGAGACCTGACATTACTTGGATTAGACCTAGATTTACGTCGATGAAGCAGTACACGTTTGACAACACACTTTCGCAACACATAATGTTATTCTCCTTGTACTTTTTAAAATTGTTCATGTAAATATTCGTTTTGTTCATTTTCTGTCCTTTGACTATGCATTGATGTTCTGCTGTCGTTTTTAGAGGAATTATTGAATGCTATACCCGAAACTGACTTCTATGTGACAAATGTCTTAAAACAATTACAGCACAGAGATATCTGTATACAAGAGCATGATATAATTTTGGTTTGTTTGTATTTTACGTCCTATTAACAGCTATGGTCATTTAAGGACGTGCACGGCTTTGGGGTGGAGGAAAGCTGGAGTTCCCGGAGAAATACCATCGACCTACGACCAGTACCTGGCAACTGCTCCACATAGGCCTCGAACCCACGACCCAGTGGTGGAAGGCTAGTGGTAGCAGAATGTCAGACGCCTGAACCACTTGGCCATCGTGAAATCAAATAACCAGACTCGTATTAAACAATTCGTAAAGATATCAAGTTTATACAGTAGCTTCATCGCAGTAATCATTACAATGTATCTATAACTATAATCACTTTTAAGAACTTTGTGTTGCAGGAAGTATCAAAGTGTGAAACAGACACTGATTGGCTGAAGTAGATATTGAATTGTAGAGTGACGTTTATACCAAAAGATATTACAGATGGTGTATTCATTGTATTTTTCCCAGAGACTTTATTTTTTTCAAAATTTCGCAAAATTAGAATATGTATCAACTTTTCTTAAACGAGGCTTGATATGCACATCATATAAAGGTCACAACGAACCAAAGAATGACCCAAATAGCTATAGAGCAATATCGCTTTTATCAGTCATTTAATAAGTTTATGAAAAACTGTAACTGACATGATTAGAAAATTCAGATTTTTTTTGCGTGAATCCATTACAACATTGATTCCAAAAACAAGTTAGTAGTACCATGACACCATACATTGAACATGAAGCCATTGAGTATGCCAGTGAACATGCTAGCAAGTTGTTTACATGTTTCTTAGACGCTTCGAAAGCTTTTGACTGTGTGTGGCATGACGGTCTGTTTCTCAAATTCGCACGTTTGGGGTTCAGTCGGAAATATGTATGTGTAATTATGTCTTTGTATAAAGATATGTTTAGTGTTGTTATTCATCAAAACTTGGCATCGAAAATGTTTAAGATATGCCAGGGAACCCGTCAGGGAAGTATTATCTCCCCTTGGTTATACTCTGGTTTATATTAATGATCTCTTGAATGATCTTTGTGAATCTCAATATTCCTTTAGTATTTGTGAAACCAACATTACTTGCCCAACACAGGCAGACAATATATGTCTTCTTGCTTTTTCTAAACACAATTGAGATTTGCTCATGAATATTTGTTATAAGTATAGCTGTAAATGGAGGTTTAGATACAATCCCTCCAACTCAGTAATTATTGTTTTTAACGATCGAACTAGTAACCATTCACAGTCGAACCGTAGGTGGCACCTAGGCGACAATGACGTCACTGAATGTACAAATGTTAAACATGTTGGGATTAGTGTAAATAAGTTTAAACCAGGTCGCCCTGATGTCGATGAAGTTATCCACAAACTACGTGGTCAATGTTTTGCTCTTTTGAATTGTACTTTATTCGGCCACAGCATCAACCCTTTAACAGGAGTGAAACTAGTCCTCTCTATTGTTCTCCCAAGAAGCATGTTTGGCTGTGAGTTGTGGTACTCACTTACAAACTCAGATTTGCGTCGTCTGGAATCAGTACATCACTTGTGTGCCAAACTAATTCAAAATATCCCCCTGAGGACCAGATCTGACATCGCATTAGGTATCCTTGGTTTATCATCGCTTCATTTACATGTAGATCGATGGAAGCTTCGATTTTTGCGGCATTTTGTAAAACCAAAACCAATTGTACATCTAAACATCTGTTTTTATTGCGATTGTATCACAATCGCCTTGGTGTAAATAAAGCTATAAAGGGTTTTATTGTTGATGCAATTGACATACTGTATAAGGACAACTTCCATGACTTTTTAAATTAATTCTTTTAGGCGGGTAATTTTCGTCCAAAGTTACGTTGGAAATATCTAGTTAAAAATGTTCTTCTTTGTAAAGAATAAGATGACTGGAAAACTCGTTTAAATAATTCGTCTTATTTTTCGAGTTTCAAAAATCTTCATCCTGAAATGACAACTTTAGTGATCTGGTACTTTTCAAAATATCATCCTTCTTTTATTGGAACTTGCAAAACTGTTTCCAAAATGTGGATTGCTCAACCTGATTGCAAACTATTTTGCGCTAATTGCAAGGTCACTTTTGAAGACGCAGTCGCCTATGTTTGTTTGACTGCGGCGAATTAGAATTAGCAAATTTGCGGGATACTCTTTCGACAAATTTTGTAAATAAATATCCTGTGTATGTTTATGTGTCTTTCGACCAGTCAGACAGAGAGGTTCATGTGGCTGGGTGCTCCAAGCGATATTATTTGTGATACTCTTAATGACGATGTTAAATCGCTCACGTCTTTTATCAAAGATTGCCTAATATTTGCGGAAAAAGCGTTCTGAATGACCTTCCAATAAATCTAGCTAATGATGTAGCTGTCATTGCAATGAGTCTTCCTTTAAACACTTTTCATTGACTTATAACGTGTCTTTACATTTTTTCAAGATGTGATTATGAAATGATATTAATATCAATTGTATCTAAATGTTTGTCTGCACATTTTTCTTTTGTTCTCATGTCACTTACACGTTCTCATCCACATTGTACTCTTCATTATTTTGGAGGAAATAAAGATATGAATGAATAGCAGTTTTCTTGTATTCATAATTTTTATTTAAATGTCTATTTACAATATAATCACAGGAATGATCAGTACATATGACCGGCATCCGTTTATCAATATTTAAATATCTACAGCGCATAAACGGTAAGATACGGTAACACTGTGTATAAATATAGCTGCCCGGTACAGAGTTTTTACGAATAAAACAATTAACTACGCTGACACATCTTCTTAAACTTTCCATGACATAGACCCAGCCATGACCTCCAAAGCATTTAATCAATCAAATTTCCCCTTAACAGAATAAAATTCTTCCAGCATCATTGAGGTCATCTTATCAATCAATTTCCTGTACCAATCACAGAAAGTCTTATTCAAACAGAAACTAGACATCCATCCTCATCTTTGTTTCGTGTTACGTTTCAGAGGCAGTCATTTATGAACGCTCTGACTACAACTATCTAATACATTATCATATCAAAACGCTTTGATTTATTATTCTTTGTCTCTAGTCTTGTCATTGCATTTCTAATAGTTTTTATCGATGCCTAAAAACGAGTTTATTTTCGTAATCAAATATGAGTTATCTGTCTTGCACGTTTACATTAATAATTCCGCTTTTAATATCTACCATATCACGTGGTCTACAACTTTGTGTCAAGAATGTGGGCTAATGTGTCCGAAGAACAAACTGCACAACGATGCGTAAATGATTAACTTCGATTCGAGAGTTTAGGGCGTTGCTAGTAGTCATATCGGAATATCCGTATTTATCTAAGTACATCTCATGCATTGCATTTTTTCATGAAGTGCCATTTGCGCATTTTTGCAATAGAAACGGATATGTGCAAAGTGATTGACTTCGCGTTTTCGAGATTATATGGATGTCCCCTACCTTTCCATTATTTGCCATATTTGAAGACCTGAACATTCATCGAATGGCGAATACAACGAAAAAATACTGCCATAGAAATTGCCAATATATATAGTATTTGTCAACTGTTTCTTGTCATGTTGGGTAATTAAATAATTTAGGATTTTATATTTGGTTTTGGGGAGACTTGAACAGGTTGGATTGTATAGTCTTCTTGAATATGGCCAGTCTTTGACTACACGGTAGCATATGGTAAGCTATTCCGCAGCGTGACGGAAACTATTCCAAAGCATTTGTTTCCATATGTCACAGTACGAGATTTGAGGATACACAGCAGGGATTCTGCTTTCAACAAAAGCGATCGTGAAGTCATCCAATGCCTTGTATGTGTATACGGTAATTTTAAACTGCCACCTGTATCTTACAGGCAACCAACGCAATAAATCCAGCATTGGTGTGATGTGCTCTGTCTTTTGGTACGAGTAACCAGACGTGCTACTGTGTTCTAGACACTTTGCAGACGACTTGTTAATTTGTCAGATATACCATAGACAAGTCCAACATAGAGGTAACAAGTAAATACAAGTCTGTCATGCATCTCCATATATGGGCTATACATGACTATTAGTTCCCTATTCTTCAGATTTTTATTTAGCATGTTGGCGTTCATCCAGGTACTGATGACAGATTTTGATGCCTAATTTTGTTGTTAATTCAAATTGTGACGTCGCAATAATATAAGGTCATGATATATAATTTGCTATGTCCTAACCATATATAACATCAGGTCCACGTTACGAGTTATTTGAACGCTGCCTTTACTACATGTCTTTCCTTTCCCATTGATATTTGTAATAATTCCTATCAGATAATGTTTTTCAACCCGAATTGCGAATATCAATTGCGCATATGACGGTTTTGTTTCTTATTTCACGCATCATACTCCATTGTAAGAGAAGTTATGGTACCGTCATTTTTCGTATTGTAATATCGGAGCTTTTTACTATGATTTCGTGGTTTTCACCTAGCCACATTTACCTTGATTGGAAGCTGTAATACCTCGCGTTATATAGCGAAATGTAGCCCCTTACGACCATAGTATTTAAATGAACCTTAAAAAAATGTCACTTTGTAGCACTCTGTCGGATCGCAAAGGTTATTGACATGCTGTAATTCCTTCCGGTGAACCAAAGACATTGATTTTAATCCCTTATGACAAACTTGCCAAACGTCGCGCTATAAACCATTTAAATAACTACAGCACACGTTTAATGTATCAAAAAGTGCATGCGTGTATTCCAATATTTAATTCGTGTCTTTAAAAAGACATATTTAGGGGTTGAAATTGTTAGGGAACATAGCATCTTTCAAGAGGCTTGTTTATCTTTTCCTTCAAATATTAAACATTAGTCTTCTTCTTCACTGCAATTATGTTTATTACACGGATTCGGAGTGTTAAAACTAAACGGCATGTTTTTTTTTATACTGATAACTTCCTTCCACATCTACCGCTGTATGTAGTTAATTCTTTTATTTATGTTAATACGTGTTTCGATTTACTGACAATACCCTACTGAAGGAATACAATTTGTACTTCGGGAGAGAAGATTCAATTTGTCTTGATTAAATGACAGAAATTTTTCACTCACAATACAAGTATATACAGAATATCAATACACAGATAAATGATATTATCATATAGCTGTGTGTATGGTTATCTTTTAATCATGGAAACGTGTTTCATGATTTGTGAGAAGTATTTGCAGAATTTGTCGATTAAGGCGGACAAGTAGATTTGATTTTGAGGAAGAGAATTGCTATGAGGATTGCTGATCGCTATGGTTATCCCTCGTTGTACCATTTGTTTGTTATTAATATAATTCATATAATACAACAATGATGCCAAGTACTATATTTAACTATGTGACCTTGTCTAGTCATTCTTTTGATTGTAAAACAATGACCGAATATGTGGTAACACGGATGAATTACCCACCATGTTAATAGCATAGCATTGTTAAACATCAATATAATCGGATTGTTTATTTACTCTTTTCAATTGCAAATTGAAAATTTACAATTGTCGAAGCTGTGGTAAAACAGATGTGTTTTTTATGTCCATTATGGGTTGTTGTTATCATCAAATTACTATAAATATCAATCAAATGAGCTTGTCTTTTCATTTTCGAATGTGAAATGAAAACATTGCTACTTGTGAATGTATCTGTAGTTCTAACCAATGTTATCACTATTACTCGTCTAAACATTACTCGCTGACAAATCAACGTTCCATGTTTCCCGATATACAATATGATTTGATTTATGGTAACTGCAATTTCTAGCAGTTTTTGTATCTCATCACTGTCTCAATCAGGTGCAAACAAAAGTGTTGTTGTTGTATCTTTGTTAATGACAAAATGGAGCTCATGACAGAATTGAGCATATTATTATGCATTCTCTGCTATGAGGATATCAACGAAAAAATCTGATCTGCTACAGGTAACCGCAATTTCAATTTATGAAGTTTTGTTTTCATTATTTTACCCTATTACAGCACTTTATCTCTTATAATCAATGTTTAACTTTTGTCCGTTAAGGCATAGAAGTTATCAGTAAAGGAAACCTCCATAGAAAGTTCTTAAAACTTCGAACAGTTCTTCCTCTTGAGTATCAAATTAACTATGGTATAAAAGAATCACTAGAAATATGTTGCAAGGACGCACCTATGTAAATATTGAGTTTATTGACGAGGAAAGCAAAACAAAGTCACGTTTGACCATTAAGGAGTCGTCAGTAAAACTAAGTTCAAAACAATGAAAGAAATATATGTAGAAATATACCGAAGGGGAAAGGTGCCTATATATCCTCTTTTTGCAAATTTTGGAAAAAGTACACACGTTATTCTTAAAAAAGTCATTTGACCCATGCCAAAATTTATAATTTTGATAATGATAATACACAACATTTGTATAGTGCCCTTATTAATTTGCAAAATTACTGAAAGGCGCTTATAGTTCATGATTAATAGTATTCCTACAGTGACAGTTATATATATAATAGATAAAAACGCATTTAAAACAGCATTTTATATAACTGTATCTGACCTAAACACATGTATCGCTATATATGCATAACTAATTAGATATAAAAGGTGGTGTGTACATGACGTCTGCGCAGAAGAGCCCAAAATGCAGATCTAGAAAGGAGGGTCTTAATATCTTTCTTGAATTTAGAAAGAGCAGTGAATAAAAGTATACATGTATGTGTGACCGCCATACACACCAAAAATAGCGTGCACACATCATCCATACATCGTGCGTACATCATCCATACATCGTGCGCACACCATCCATACATCGTGCGCACATCATCCATACATCGTGCACACATCGTCCGTACATCGTGCGCACACCATCCGCACATCGACCACTAATGGTGCGCACAGCTGTGCGATTTAACCGTCGTTCCCCTCGTTGTGCACTTCTCTCCGAGCAATTGTGTGATTACGTACAATTGGTTGATCAATACTACGGAATGAAAACAAATCCGGAAGGCCGTATGAAATAAGAAATACTGTTTATGTAAATTTCTTATTATATTAATTAAGATCATGTTTAAGTTGATAATGCGTGTTACGCAGTATGACAGTGACCGTTAGACTGTCAAGAATGGGATTGGCCAGAGTTATACCTCGCCTGTGCCTGACAAACAGAGCTGTTATGTGATACCGTATCGCTGTTATGAAAAAAATCACTATGTTAAGTATTTGTTATTTGCATTCGTGTTGGTCTATATCTCCTCTTTTTACTTGGATTTTCACACCTTGATGTGTTACGTAAGTGCCCTGGGTGGGGAAAACTACAATTCAGGTACATGTATAAGTGGTTATAATTATCTGTTTATTAGACCATGTTCATTTGTGGTATAATTTTTCATGTGTCGATTTGGATCGATTAAAAAAAAAAAAAAAAAAAAAAAAAAAAAAAAAATTTTTTTTTTAAAAAAAAAAAAAAAAAAAAAAAAAAAAAAAAACATTTCTTAATTTAAGAAAAATAATGATAGAAAGATCATTTGACATATGTAGCTAAACCATAATCATACTTAAAAATCAAGTTTATTTGTTTAAACACGAAACCGTAGATATTGCTAAGTCATTTCTCAATTTACACCAACCACGATGGTCATCGCACAATGTTTGTCCATTGTCCGCACAAATGTGCGTAAGCATTAATCCTCCAGATTTTTACCGTTCACACATCGTGCACACATCGCGCGCACACCACACATCGTGTTACGTTGTGCTATCCTACTATTGTCTAGGATGATAATGTTAAAAGAAACAATCTTAACATCAAGGTGATTCTTCAGATGATATATATACTGTACCTTGTCTCTGATCTTCTGTCAGCTCAATATCGCTGACGCTGTATGACCTCTGCACCTGTAATTCAAAAGTAGATATATAGGTTTTACAACTTAGATAGTTGGAAATCCTGATCAATGGGTACAGAATAAATTCCTCAAATTATATAAACAAAAAATTAGTTCGCATTTTCAATAAACACTTGGTCAAGTTTGGTTTCTATGTTATTTGGATTCCTGATGGTTTGATGCTTTGAAGTCCCTCAAATTACCAACCTGTATATTTGAATTCATCACTCATGGTCTTAGACGGTTGGAGTGTTTAATCAATATCGTTTCATTGACGACACACAATAGATTGAGAAAATAATACACCTGCTGTTACCCACTGCCTGTATCGTACGAGGCGCCTTTTATGGGAACCCCTGCATAATTTGTGATTTGCTTTTGTGCTACTTGGGGACAAGAAAGCGACCAAAATAAATCTGCTGCACCCATTGCAACATTTGGGATCTTTATCTTTCTTTCTACTTTTGACTAGCTTTTGTATCCTAGCGGCTTTCTTGGCGATACCTCACTTCTGCCTTTTATGCTGGGCGTTCGCCCAGGTGGGAAAGGCAATGGGTCCTCTCCCCAGAGCGGGACATATCAAAGTCATTAAAAAAGGTAGTTGTTATTCCCTGCTTAACGTTCAGCGATAAGGGTAATGACAACAACTGGTTCACCCATTGTCAGTATAATGTAACCGGGCGGAATACTGTGCTTGGGCATGATATTTCAATGAGATAGCACTATAAAGTCGGCATCAGATCTGCGCTATCACAAGGAGGCAAATACACCATCACACTCTGTCTCCGGCACACAACCGCACATGCACGCATACACACATGGAGGTACGTCCTTACATGACCTCAGGTGTAATCAGGACGTTACACAAATATAACCAATCTAAACCAAACACACACAATAGTATTTTTATTTTTACCCAAAATAAACAGCAATTAGTTTATTATTATTTCATTTTCTTGCTTATTTTTATATTAATCGATATAGTCAATGTTTCAATCTTTAAATAAAACACATGATACTTTTTAACACAAATAAGTTCAGCTCTTCTGCTTAAAATGAATTGAAATTAAAATCGATAATGATTTTTTACTGTTGCGATATAAATGTAATACAACGGATAAAAAGAAACCAACACAAATTCGACCTAATTTCATCTTTTGCAATGTAAAAAGAACTTTTTTTAAGATCGATAGTGGATCATGTTTGGTTAATATGTATGCGTTGTTTAATCTGCTCCTTTACCGTTACAGAACTGCGCATTCAGGAAATAGAAAAACAAGTAACAAGCTTTACCCTTCGAATACCTTATTAAGATTATTATTTCAACAAATTAGTCGCCTCCGCATCCCATTCAAGCAGGCTCTTTAATCTCATAATGCCAGTCGCGCCCAACATGGACATAATTCAATCTTCTCAGCGTGTACACATAGCGTGGAACGGGAAGCCTCGGCCTCTTTGCAGTTTCAAGGGAATAAAATCAGTCTTGCCGATCAAATAAAAGGGCTTGTCTTAATTTAGAAAATTTGATAGCCTTTCTTTTTAGAGTTAGCACTACTTGCCCGAAGTCCAATAACAAAACAAACTAAATTGTATCTGTTAGATTCCTTCAGAATGTTTTTATTTTCTTTCTGGTAAAAGTGACAGTAGCATGTGTTGGTACAACCATTTATCCTAGGATTGAATTGCAAGCGCAATATCTAGTCTTTTCAGTGATTAATAACGTTTTTGTCTTTACGTCTTGAACTAGAGCCATTCAATTGATGAATGAGCTATGCAAAACCCGTTATTTGCTTTCCCTATGTGTTGCAACACGACTGGCACGAATAGGCCACATAATTGTCCCCTGGGGTGCACTTACGCGCTTCAACGAATTAAGTATTAGCTTGCTCTAATGATTTGGAAGCTAGTCTTAGAAGTGTCTCGCAGTCACCGCGATGTAGCCATATGAGGTATAATATAATTGATATACATCATCAATGAGCATACAAGGGATCATAAATATTTTAAAATAAAACGTATCCTATGTATTCCGTCTTTGCGTATTGCAGAGTTATCCTCTCTTGGGAGCAGGTATTAATTGTTACGTCATTGGTTTGTGTGAGAA
This sequence comes from Mizuhopecten yessoensis, assembly GCF_002113885.1. Classification (NCBI taxonomy): domain Eukaryota; kingdom Metazoa; phylum Mollusca; class Bivalvia; order Pectinida; family Pectinidae; genus Mizuhopecten; species Mizuhopecten yessoensis. The sequence continues at coordinate 139,316 of NW_018408810.1, read as the reverse complement.
AATTACGTCATTTTCTCAAAAATTGATGACGTTATTCTCACAAACAAGTGACGTAACAATCAATACCTGCTCCCAGGAGAAGATAACTCTGCACTATGCAAAGACTGAATATATAGATATATAATTACATTCAAATAATTCTTATACAAGAGGTCCTGTAAGGTAGACAATTCCAATCGGGGATAAATGATGGAATTAAGAAGAAAGCAATAACCCCGTTTTAACTATCAATCTCAAAAACCAGAAAAAAGTGTGAAATAAAATGAAAGATTGCTAATAACTAAGATTTTTTTTAACTGTTTTTACCAATTTAAAATTCACTATAACTAGGTAACCAAATATAGAACGCTGCAGTCGATACTTTAGACAATCTTATTAAAGATTACAATACCAGTATAGCTAATCCGAGTTCACAATAATTTATGATACGCTTGATTTTTGTTTACACGCCTTTATAAAAATATATTTGTACATGTAAGTTTCTATTCCATATTCATCATTACTAGTGGAAATTGCATTCATAGGACTATGGCAGCAAATATAATAAATCAGTGTTATTTTGACGCTTTCCCCCGCAAAGCAAAACGTGTGAACATCGTAATAAGCAAACATTTAGATGAAGTTTGGCTTTCCAGAATTTGTCAATATATTGGATACAGCAGCTTCTTTGTAACAAATAACAAGAATACTCTATGCAGGTCTCTTGTAAATATTATTTTATTATGTAACACATTAGGCTCGTCCTATTAAATATAAAATGATTATTAATTACTATACAAAAGACACAATAGTGGATTAGAAGCATTTACAATTAATATATCAATTAGGATCTGTGGTTTTTTTTAATTACGAACAGATTCAAGTCTTGATGTATCGAGCAACATGCGTTCATGCTATATAATGTTATCGTGATAAGCGGATGTAGTCAATATATTTATATATAAGTGTATTAAAAAACACCCATCATGAAAACGTCAACTTGGAGACACTATTTACATATTTATCAACATAATGTAAATATGTTTTGCCCGTCACAGTGAGTATGAATGTACAATATTTTGCGTACTAACATTAGACGTCATTTTTAAAATAGATTTACAAAAGAGGGTAAATAAAGCGAGAACAAGCGTGCCCTGGTCTACAGTAAAAATTGGTGTCGAGATATCCAATTTGTTCATGATAACGAAGTTCGACCGTATCATTTAGAATAAAGTGATCATTAAATATTGTTAATAATGATTGGTTAATCTAACAATGCCCTGCAGGAACAGGTTGAAGAGAAGAAAAGTGTCACACAGATGTTGAAAGATGGTTACCTTAGGGGAAACAAATTAGTCGCACTAACACTTCTCTTTGGTATTACTGGCTATAACAGTTCTGGGGAGTGATGGGTTTGCGATGACGTGCAAATCCTCACAGTACGTAATTTTCTTTAACTTGGTATTAATTTCTTTTAAAGGAAACAATTACATTTCTGTGGTGGTTTCGCTATATTATTCCATTATGTTCTGGCTGCAGTTTGCTTTGCTCATTGGTCATCGATTTTTGTCCGAGCCAGGCCAACTAGTCTAACAAATTGACTTTCGGAGCTGAGCTTATATCTCTGGTGATTCGGAGACGTCGGTTTTACTGGTGAAGATTTTGGAACACAAATGACATTATATTGACACAGCAATTCTCTTTAATTTTCGCCTTCAACCAGCAAGAGTAGCAGAACAAGCAGTTCGTCAATGAAACTTTTCTTCGCCAATCCCAAATTGGATTGCCCTAAATCTAAAAATTTGTCCAAATTGAACCCCAGAGTTATATTAAGGGATTTTCCTCGTTCCGCTACCGTTCAATACTCGACCAATTCTCGTTTCGGTTAATGATTGAGCCTCGTGTACCATGTCTACGGCCGTTTGACCACTTGACCAATTGCTTTTTCCTAGCAGTAAGCGATAATCAGAATAGCTAAATGTAGTTAAGTGACATCAAAGAATGCAGTCTTTGGGAAAAAAGTCATGTAAGAACGTTATTCAGAGAAAAAAGCAATATGCAATCTTGTCCACTAACAAGAGACTTAGAAGGATGTATGCTTTATTACTTTGATTCCTAGGAACAACAATGGTAGGTTACTGTTCTTTATTGTTGACACGATGCCGGTTTTGATGTTACCCTCATTTGTTGACGCTCTTGCAAATGATTACCCTACTTTCACGGCAGCCTCGGTAGACCCATTGACCTAGTTTGTTGCATCAGTTTTGAAACCCGATGTAAAGAAACTCATCCGTTTAAACTCCTCTCTATGGTTGCTACGTTTATCGGGCCTCTGTTAGATTCATGAAATATCATACTGTATACGTTTCATCGTTTTTATTCTTTTCTATAATATGGATAAGGCGTTTGGAAAAAAAATGAAAGCAACTTTAATGTCGATAGTAAGAAATACTACAATTAGTTTGGTTATTATTTATTAATAAAGATAGGTTTATTCACTTATACTTATTCAGTTATTCACTTGTACTTATCCAGTCAAAAGCTCAATATTATCGCTGTAATGTTTATTATATTGGATTGAATTAATTTGACTCATATTTGTCACATTCTGTACGCGAAATTCATTTAGGTTTATCTATATAGCTATATCATAGTCTAGGTTTAGGTTTGAAAAGAATGTATCGCTGTGACTTTATTCAACTTGATCCTTTTATATATATTATACATTTCAATTACTTTCTCTAAGCTATTTTAAACTACCGTATAAAAATACATATAATTATATATTACTAAGACAATTATATAACCATGCCTATCTATTTTGTAACAAAAGAAATATTATGAAACTGTTCGAAAAAACTGTAATCGAATAAGGCTGGCGCATTTTACTTATCACAGTGAAAACCTAATTTGAAAGACATTGAGATTAGACCTCCCTCCCCGTAATTGTTATACGATTACCTGTTCATGCATATTTATTGTTCCGTTAACTCCGGTTGCGTTTATATTACATTATCACACTTTCTCCTATAATTAACTCTAATTAGGTCAGACGTAACCAATTTTGTTTGAAACGCTCTATTAGACATTTAGTGTGTTCCTAGCATTTTTCAATTAACGTTGTTCTGAAAGAGTAGTTACCCTGAATGAGTGCATCAAAAGACAATCGATAATTCTAAATGTAATATTTAGAATCTTGTTCAGAGATTTCCAGATGAGTTATAGTATTCCATCATTGTTCTGATTCTCGCCTTACGATAAATTATTTTCTGTTTGACAAGGCACACATACATAAACTGACATGCACTTTCATCAAATCTGTTTTTATGTTGGGTTTTTCCGTTAAAAATTGTTCATTCCGAAAAGCATGGTTTTATTTTGTTTAAAGGATCCCATGTCCTATTAGCAGCTTAGGTTCCTCCATGTGTGCAATGCATGGTCGTGTGTTGAAGGCGGTTTGTTGTTGATGCCTACCTGAGAGTGCTACTTTATTGAAATACCATGCCGAAGCACCAGCACAGTATTCCGCACGGTCACATGGTATTGACAACAGATGTTAATGTTCCCGACTGTATGTTTAATTATGTTTTGTATACTGTGTAGTAGATTTAAGCAATAAACATAAAATACTACCCAGCCAGGATTTCTACCAGTGACGCTTCTAGCTACGTAAGGCATTTTTTACCGATTTTCAAATATGACATCTTGTTAAATAACTTCATTTAAGATTTGTTGGTAGAGCCTAGGATTGGCACACAGCAAAACATCTATCAGCATCGATACTGAGAATATAATTTCATTTTTATCTATGTTTTTAATTTCTAAATAAATATCCTACGTTACAATTTTTTGTTACACTTTTTAACTGATCCAGGATGTTCCAAATAAAATGCAGATTTCATTTTTTATCAAAATTATTGAAACGTTGCATAATAATTAATGTCACTCCAGGTATCTTTGATGTCTTGTTTATCTTATAGCGTAACTTTATTTCAAGGCTTAATAATTGTATTTTTGATATGAATACAGATTTATGACAGTTTTAAGTCCTACAACAACATAAAAAAGCAATGTTCACTTGATCACAGAAAAATGTCAATTTGTAACATAATCATAGTGAAATGACAATATTTTGTCAAATGATCCCAGTGACAAGCGTTTACATAATGTATTTTGTCACCTGACCGTAATGAAATACAAATATGTTTTTCCGTGATCTCACTAATATGGCAATATTTTATCGAATGTGATTTGGGTCACAAGAACATATCCTTTATTATTATGCACCTCTTAATTAAAATAATTAATTAGCAGCACACGTATCTCTTGCTTAAAATATGAACCCATAGATACTCTTGTAATCCTTACGAAATTTATTTCAGCATACATGTAGCAAACAAATATAGGATCAGGTAAACACGTGAGTTGTAGATATATTTCGTACACAAGGAAGTGTCACATCATGGCTTCAAACCGAAAGCTGAGTATTTGAGTTTGATTTGCATTATTTTTGCATTTGGTCATTCAACTCTCAAAATCAAATCATGACACTGTCTATTAATAATAATAACTCGAGGTTCTTATATACCGCTTTATCACAACCGAGTTCGTAGGTCGTCTCAAAATGGTTCACAGATTACTATTCGTGGTTATAGGGCGTTTGCACCCAGCTACTATCATTCCCAACTCCCTGGGGAGTATACAACCGGACCTGCCATTTCGCCGCTAACAGCTAGCATTCAACAATTCTAGCGCTGCCTAACCACGTACTCATTTACAGCTGAGTAGACTGGAACAAGCGGAGTAAATTATCTTGCGCTCAAAGATACAACACAGTGCCGTGCCGTGACTGGAACTCGCAACCCTTCGGTCACGAGCCCGGCGTCCTACCACTAGACTACCGTGCCTATTATATTGCTTCTGTTGATATGGAATAACATAAGTATAGTGAGTGTTACATACCACGGCTCTCTTACAGCCAAAAATATTATAAAAAGAAGGCATTTTTGTAGCCATCAACACAATATATGAGCCAAACAGATAAACAAAGTAGTACTTAGTGCGTTAGTTATGAGTAAGCCACAACGACTATATAAATCTTGAATGCAGTTGTTGTTATCACTCAGTTAGTATTAAAGGAAACTCTCAATAGTCCAGAAAACAGAAGTGGTTGGATGCCGTTAGTTGGGTACCTGGTTTGTAATTAGCAATAATAAGCAAAATGTGTAAAGTACCTATATATAAACAACAACAGATTACGAAAGTGTCAACAAAATCCTGACTCCAACTCAAAATCTAAAAACCAAGGTCAAAAATTAAACAAAGGAACGATTCACATTGACACCATTGAAAAAGAAAAACCAAACGTTCCGGAAGAGAAATTGTCTTTTTCTTCATGAACGACACCCGCGATAGCCGGGGTAGTGAAAAAACAAGGTTACCTATTGAGTGTAAAAATAGCATTGACCTTTTATATATATAAAAAAAGAAATTCTAAAGAGATCATGCTAGTGACCATAAAACCTTAGGCTTCACTTGTCGCATCCTCGATACTCTGTACCTCTGGAATATGACAAAATTGAAGGCACGAAAATAGCGATTTAATTGGTTTTAAATATGAAAAAAATGGCCAATCGCTAGGCTGTTACATACCTGCCCTTTTAAGTTTACAAAGGAGAGACATCCTACTTACAAGCCTGTCAAATTTACCGTTATGCAATTATTTTGATGTACATCAAAGGATCGAATTACTTTAATTGTATCATCCACAGTAAGCCACACACAGAGCCTTCAAGTTCGTCATGACAGATCCCAGAGGTATAGAGAAATGAAATTACGAGGATGACATAGTCTTCATGTATTACGTAATTCACGTCGAACGTATTTATTGACATCTAGAAATACTCGTCAACACGTAACGTACATCGTACAACAAAGCTACAAGCCTATATTTGTCTATCCGTTATTTAGTTCTTTTCGCAGATTGCTAGTGTTTTCTATGAGGTGTCCAGGTAAACCAAGGAGTCCCCTATCGAAAAGCATATCTTCTCAGTACCCCAGGAACATTTCATGGCAAAATTGAAAGCTCCTTACCTGATATCTTGCAGATGATACAAGCGTTCTGGTTTAGTGTCTTTGATGAACATCAAAGGAATTGTGGTATGACGTAACAATAAAATCGAAAGGCTTTGAATTAGATTTCAGAGATAGAGGTGTCCTCGTAAGCTTTGGTAACTGATTCACGATTTGTAAAAGTCTATGAACCATGTGTTGAACAATCTCCAAGAGATGTCCCTCGAAACAAATCCAATAAACTATACTAACCATACATAAACGAAAGTGCGTCTGTCAAGTGATTACAGATATGGTACCATAGAAACAGTTTACATCATCCTTGCCCTGTCGTCTTTAATTTGTAAAAGTATAAAAACTACTCTGTTAAGTCTATCATACCAGATACTACATAACGGAAATTTTTCGCTCAACTTCTACTTCGGCAATGAGGGTGGGTTTAATAAGATAACGAATATTTAAACACGGTATAAGTTTCATGGTATGCAGAAATACTGCTTAAACAACTAACGAAGAACTAATTCATAGGTGTGTATGCTCTTACAACTAACGAAGAACTAATTCATAGGTGTGTATGCTCTTGCTTTTTTAATGAACAGCGAAAACAATTTGTCGCTGTGAATGAAATTCAGGTAAATCAGGGTACACTTATTAAATTATATATTAAATGAAAACAATGTCACAATTGATTTCGAATTAGGAAATTGTATAACACTGTTATTAAACTGCTCATACAGAACAGAAAACTTGTAAAAGTATTGCTTAATACCTTCTCGTTTTTTATCACATCGATCGTATTTACCTACTTTACCTTTTAATCAGGGTCAATACAGATTCATCTACTTCCACACCTTCCTCGATATTCATTTACAAAATGACAAATAGGGACGGTTGTACGATGAGCGTAACTATGTTCATTTTCGGATCATGAACTTTCTTTTCCTGGATAGTACCATCCCTGACAGTCCAGCTAACTGTGTTTATACGCCTCATGTGATTCGATATTAAAGAGATTTTCGAACTATCATAAAATCATAAACTTTCGTGGGACATTAACTTTCGTTTATTTCGTGGATAACAAAAATCAACGAAATTAAATCCCCACGAAAACATGTATTTTGTATGATATAGATAGGGGAAAATAAAAAATCAGCGAAATATAATGTCCTTGAAACAGGCTAGTATATGAAAACCGCGAACATTTTACTCCACGAAAATAAATGATTCTACAGTATCCGGAACGCCTTTTCTTAATCACAATCTTAGAACATAACCGAACATATATAAAGGGTTTCAAATAGTTTCCAAATCTCCAAATCAGGACATACTATTTTTCCATGTATTTTTATAAATCTTGATATGTAGAATTTACTAACATGGAAAGCAGAAACCAACCTATTTTAGGACATTTAAAGGTACTAATTTTTATTTCGAGATTTTTATTACATTACAGGTAGGGAAAGGGACATATTTACACACTTTTAATACACATGTTTGAGTCAGAAGATTATTGATATATCATTCAATCGAACTGTGATGCTCATCAAATGAAGTTTTAATCGATATCAGGATAAATTCTGGATATTTGAAATAAGAATCAGTGATAAAATTAAAGGATGGATCGATATCTATAAATAAAGCAGCAATCTTGGTGAATCCCAACAAGTCGGTCGTTCTAGAGCGTTTGTAAATAGTGATTTAAGAAGCCTGATGTACTGTTGATCTAATGATTTTATCTTATCTCTTTAATTTGTCCTTTTTGAAACAATTTTGCAATAAAAAATAAACATTATGTACCAAGGTAACGGAGATACAGGTTACAGAAATTAGTGACATTGTGTTTTCTTTTGAAAAGTGTTAAGGTAAGTATAGGAAATAAAACAATAATAATAAGACCGTAATTGGAAATCATAACCAAAAACAATTTGGCAAATTATGAATTAGGGAAAGTTTTATATGTAGATCCCTGCATTAATCAAATCATAAACGTTTACTGAAGTTTACAAGTAAGGAAAAATCGCTATCACTTGAGCAATCACAAAGTGTCACAAGAGTTATTTTGGTCAACATACTGTACCTTTTCTATTCATACATTCTGAATCACTTCAGGTATCCTACCATATTCTGTTTTTTTATTTTATATCTGAATCATTTGTGTTATTCTATATTGTGTTTCTAATCTCTCTGTTTCAGTGGCAGTCCTTTCTATTTTCTCTGTTTCAGGAGCATCAATCTTATTTTGGTCACGTCGTTTCACCTACGACCGATCAATCCCATTTCTTTGATGGATTATCCTAACCAGAATATCTTTCACTTTGAACCAAAATATTTGTTTCCGAAGTGTTTTGATAAATCAGTTTCAACTTTATGTATAGAGTCATTAAATTTCAGTGAACCGGATGTTTCCCTATGGATATATATAGGTGATGCAACCCTCACATTCTCCTGTATTTTAATCAGTCAGAAAAAAGGTCATGCCATATCAGTATATCTTTTTAATGAGTGTAATGCTCACCCTTTTTGCCATGGTAGTTCTACCCTGGGTTAAATTTACTTAAGCAATAACTATCACATTTTTTCAGCCATCAAAGTTTACCACATTTACCTAAGCAATCCTAAGATAACGCTCACTCTTTTAAGCTAATTTGTATCCTGTGTTGGACTAAAGGAATACCACTTACCCTTTTTAGCTATTTGTTTTGCCCCATGTTACCTTGGAGACCCTACGTTACCGTTCACTCTTTTTAGGCATTATAAGTTTACCCTGTGTCAAACTTAAACAATAACACAAACCTTCAACTATCATTGATTTCCTCTAGTAACTTAGGTAATAGCACTTACCCTTTGAGCCATCACATTTCGGTTCCTGATCGGTGAAGACGCCCGTCTTGTTGAAACGATCATGTGTTTCATGATCCGAACTGCCCCTCGCATACCAATGGAATCAATACAAGTATCTCAGTATATTTGTACCTGGTGAGGAAAGTTCAAGTCTAAATCCTTGTTTTCTACCTTTATCATATACCGAAGGTTTATCAAATGTTTCTTCAAATTAATTTCCGTTATTAATCATACTCATATAATGCTATGATATATCACATTTGTTGTAATATGCATATGTGTCCTTTTTCTGTAAGGGTTTACACTTAATCACTTAAAATAAAGAAAGTTCCCGTTTCTCTTCGTTGAATTACACAGATTGTGCAGCACACATCGTTTCCTGATACAGAGATGTCATTCTTAAGACAAGGTAAACAAATCCTCGACTACTTTCGGAAAAATTGATTAATTCGATATATATGTCCGATGTTTCCTCTACGCTTTCACAAAACCGTTGGTTTTGTACTTGGTGTGATGTATGTTCTCGTGTTTCCCGCTCGAATGTCGCTATAACGCTGTGCTAGTGTGAACGTTGTCTTTCACACGCCACGCTGACTGACGAGTAAGTGTCAGTAACACTGTGTACATCAGGTTCCCAGGCGATCGATAGCCGCTACACTCCTGTTGGCTCTTAAGTATAAAGAGTGTTCAGACTCCGTAATAACGACAGCGCAAGCTGACATGCCAATCCCAAATATCCATATATATGCACATCACTTGTCTAATATACTTGCAGTTTTAAGTCCTTTTTAACCATGGGTCGTATTCTACCATACAATATGAATATATGAAAAAATATGCTGATGTTATTTATTATTGTTTCGATAATAACTTTGTAAAACTCTCGAAAATACGGGANTCTCGAAAAAACGGGAATTTTTTTTTTTTTTTTTTTTTTTTAAATATTACAAAACAATAATGCTTTGATGTGTGGGACACATTTTGAATCAATTTGCGACTCCAATACAGCTAAGGAATATACAGCCTGTTTCCAAAGAAGATTGGGACAACAAAGGGCCACCTTAAAGAGTAATCTCACTAATATAATATAACTTGAATACATAAACACGAAATCCCCGAACGGTCACGTTTCGTTTAAACTGCCGATCCAGAAGTACCTATGGAGCTTCGACAGAAAGGAAAGGTCAGACAGTCCAAAAGCAATAGATCAACGTTAAATGTTACAATGGAGGGTTATGGTCTGCCCTGTGCCGCCCCCAATATGAAGACACAGATGATAATTCCTAATTTCGCAGAGGGTCCCACATATGTCGCCTCTTTCTATCATTTAATAGGATACGATAGGTCAACTTCCCCGAAACAGCAGGGCAAGCATGGGGCACGTAATCGATGACAGAATGTCACTCCCACACATCCTAAGATAAACACTTCGTTATTGGTCCAATGTGATTTTTTTCTGGCTTGAAAGTAAGAGGGAGGTTTCCCCTGTGCCCTTTGATTGGGAAATTAAAGAGACTAACAATGGCTGAGATGACCCACGCTTTGTTAAATTTCGATCGTTTCTGAACAGGTTCATCTACTTCTACTTCAATCGGGGCCACGGTGGCCAAGTGGTTAAGGCGTCTGACATTCTGCTACCATTAGCCCCCCACCGCTGGGTCGCAAATTCGAGACTTACATGGGGCAGTCGCCAGGTACTGGCCGTAGGTCGGTGTTTTTTTCTCCGGTAACTCCGGCTTTTTTCACCACCAACACATTGCACGTCCTTAAATTATCATAACTGTTAATACAAAAATGTAGGACGTAAAACACAAACAAACCAAACCAAACATTCGTCTGTGATATTTAGCTGTCACACTGTAAGGATACCCCCTTCACTCAGCCTGGTCGTAAAACACAAACAACAAACAAATCAAACTTCGGCATCTCAGGTCAGTTCGCTGTCATGTCATTTAACGTCTCAAACAGTTGAAGGGAGATATTAAAAGGCAATGTCATACCTCCATCCGCTTTTCGAAGAAAACGAATGTGTATCCATCCGCCTGCCGATTCGTCCTTCATCCGTCTGTTACGTTAAACAACTGGTCTTACCCTTAAATTGTCCGATTTAACAAACTTTGGTATGTGCATACACAATTGCAAGACTCTGGCTAAGCGTGATGGCCAATTCGATTCGTGTTTATGTACACATAGTTAATGAGGCAATTGTATTCCAATTGATTGATTGGTTTTCGGTTTAACACTGCCCTTAAATATCTTCCTTTAACAACATCGGGTATGCACATTCATAAATGCATGCCTCACATCACCTTTATCACCCATGTAATGCATTTAGATTTACAAATTGTTCTTTAAATGGTTGGATCGAAATAAAACGGGGTATGTATAACATACACTTATTTTTGACATCAACGTAATTCGTGCTTTTACGAGTTAAAAAAGTTACTTTATCTTGTTGGTTTACTGGGTTCTTTTAAGAATTGTTCTAAAATGGTTCGATTTCAACCAATTTCGGTATAATGGTAAATGTCAGGCTCAGCTTAATGGACATTGTGATGTTTGATGAACGTAAGACATAAACGTCAGGCTGCTTCTATAGATTTGGTAATAGGTACAGTATGTCAAAAAACTAACACTGTATCAGACAGACTTTTTGTTAATCTTTAACTCATTTTTGATGATAGGTGCCAAAAAGGTGGAAACCCCGTTTGGTCTAAACTACTGTTGTAACACAGGAGGTGCAGTATTCCTTTACAAATATGAATTAATAGAATGAGATGAGTACTCTGTAATTTCAAATGAAAGATGCGTAAAGTGTAGCTATTTAGAACCCTGTCATTACCGTGAAAGAGATAACAGTGGCCATCATGGTAACAGCAAACATGAGGGACTAAAGACTCTTCCAACAACATAATGCATAAATATGCATACTTTATTAATTTACTTTATTTTGATAGGTTAATATGTTCCGATGCAATTCCTGCCTGAAAATAGTTGAATATCAACAAAACTTGGAGAACCATATTCTACAATACACAACGATAATGGTCCTATAAATGTCTACATCACATCTTTCATACTAGTTGCAGGTGACAACAATGTTCTAAAAGCGGGGGATTTGGCTTCTAAAAGTTTGCTTGTCCAGATGAGCTTACGCTTTAGATACCGAAAAGACAAAAATAACATTTCACGTTATATATTTCAAATTTAACGAACAATATCACTACCTTTAAAACTGATCTTAATAAAGTATTAAGAAATTAGATACAATGATTCCTAAATTCATGCATTTCGATCACAATGTTAAAATCGTGTTTTTATTGTTTTGAAATCAGTTTTATTTATGCATAATCTAATAACCTTCGCTCGACAAAAGTGCGAAAAGCCTGAGAATAGGTTAGGAACCGTTGTTTTATATCTCGTTTCGTTAAAAAATGTTTCGTAAACGATCTAAATGTATTATCTACTTTTATAAAAATAAAAACGTATCACAACATCTTTATTTGTTCTCCATTTAGTTTGATAAAGGAGACAAACCTAATCTAAATGCAGATTACCTTCCCTGTGTACCTGTCTGCAGATGTTCTCTGTAATTGACTTATATCATTTGTATATCTTATTAACGCTGACGAAAAATATTATATTGGAAATATTCATTGAATAGAGGATAACTTATGATCTTTATTGAATACTAAGTATATTTAACAGTAGTATGGCAAACACTATATATTTCACCAGCAGAAATGGAAACATTTTCTACATGAGTGAAATATAGGTGCAAATGCAACGGTGTCGACCGAATATTCTATCTCTGTTGCTCTTCAGGAAAAATGAAGTGCGTATTGACGGATGACACTAAAAGTAAAAGAAAGGCGACAATCGATTCTTTTTCAGTTGTAATTATAATTGTTGACATATCGCTGACTTTTTAGGAATAAGAGTGACTCAAGAATAGAGTAATCCTTGCATCAATTGTGAAATAAAATAGCATTACAAAAACAAACAGGTTTACAATTTATTTTCTAATTGATTAAATTCGTCATAAAATCTTCACGCAAATGTCTTTGTTTTGTTTATATTTAAAATATCGTTATGCGAACTCAAATCGATCAATCCATGGCATATAAGGTGACAGTACCCAAATCGGATCACCAAACCATCATTTTATTGAATCATTGAAACATCTGAGGAGGAATTATATTCCTTTATGGTTGTATCAAAGGAAGAATATCGATGGGTGATCTTACAAACGCAATTAGCACCCGGGGCTCCCTTGAGATATTTATAGAACGCTCTGAAGTCACCAATCAGCGTCTCCTGTTTTTGCAAATGTCAGGAACCAAATCGGATCAAGGCTTGAATTATGCAGTAGCTTACGCTTCAAATGAATATTTTTTTAGCATATTAACATTTTATGATGAATTTATATGACAAAATATTTTAAAAAGTTTATCAAAACACTGACATTTGAGTTTGAATTACGATTTCTTTTGCTATTTAAACCTAAAAACTAAACTTCTGTAGACAAAAAATGGTGCATGGCTATCTATTCTAAGTCTACTTCATTGTTATAATTAGTTTGTTGACACATTTATTTATTTATAAGTATTTTTGCAAAAAGTGATCCGATCTGGGTACTGATCCGATTTGGGTACTGATCCGATTTGGCCGATTTGGGTACTGATCCGATTTGGGTACTGCCTCCTTAAACAAAGAAAAGATAAACATGGCGACCCATACAAAGGTCAATGAGAATAAAACGACGTGTTCCAAAAGGTTTACCTCAACAACAACCTTCATGTAAATATAGGTCAAATCATATTAGTGTGACGTCCTAAACTTGAGAACTGTGATAGTAACAAAAAAGCATTTGATCACGCGTTTGAGCATATATCAAAAACATCGACCTTCATATAATACGAAGATAATAACAGCAACCATATAAGTTATCCTTGTCTGCATCAATTTGTATCTTTGGAAACCCTCTGTTGTCAAATAGTCCATCAGCAGTCGAAATCTATATCACAGGCGTCGTCTTGATATTCCAAACAAGCTATTAAACTGCGGCATGTTAACACCGTAGTTTGGATAAGCAGGGATGTTAATATCGAAAAAGGAAAAGTTCACGATCACAAAATCGAAATCGTCGACCTCATTGCGCAACTTTGTAGTAAACCGAACCTGTTGGTAATGTCGTAAGTAAAGAATAAAAAAGATAAGTGTGTGAAATGCCATTCGTTTCAAACTCGCGGTATAATAAAAAAAAAAAAAGCAATCGACGAAGTCAAAAAGGTTCGTGTTATTGTTATTATTGTCGTCAATGAATCTGATTAGAAAATTGAAGGATTGGGCTAGGTTTTATATTTCCGTCCTGATATACTCATCAATAGACTAAGCTTTGTATGAAAACAAAAACAGGACAGCTAGAAAAGGGGCGCATCTTGTTTTCAAAGGAATGCCTAAAGTCTGCTGGTAAATCTTGCCAATGCACTCAATGAACTTATAGTCAACCAGGAACTCAATCATTCTTACAAATCGTCACCAGTATTTTTCATTTTTGCCGTTGGCATACTTTTCACACAATTTGCTCCAAATCAATTTACAATTGTAAATTCATTTCTCAGGTTTTGACTTTCTTGGAATAGAAAACACTCATAATAAGAGAATAAGACGTTCCTTAAGTTTGCTATGAGGTATGGTTTTGTAAAGTCGAAATATTTTTCAGAAAAGGATGTTCAACGTTGATGAAAAGATCTGTTGAATTCTGCGACATCCACTTTCTATTTATTCCGCTTCTTGAGTATACAGTGTCACAATGCGACTGCAACCCTGATTACATGGTACTACGAATGGTAGTAATGGCTTGGTTGAGCAATTAGAATAACAAGTAATATACATTGTTCATGGGGGTTCTTATAAGTTTTCGAAATCCAATACAAAAGACCTGGTTCCTACTTTTATCATTCATGGATATTCGGAAAGATGAGTGTTAAAGGATTTTGGCCACGATTTTTCATAATTTCATATTTTACGGTAATTGTATGCAATAATATGTGTAGCAACCGATACCCCGTCTCTCTCGGTACTCAGATGATAGACAGGCCAGGTGACGCCCCATCTAATACAGCCTTGTGAATATGCATATTTTGAATATTTTGATGTTTGACATCAGAGTGACACGACTTTTAATGTATCCTGTTCATTACGTGTAACCATTCTTACACGCCCACTTTACATATTTATATATTATCTACAAAACAGTGTAAGTAATGACAGCAACCAACATATGGTGTATGGGTAAAATAAAGACATCAATTCTCCGAAAGAGAAGTTATACATTCAATATTGTGCTCAGTAATTCAACTATACATGTTTTAAGTTTCGGTTGTACTTTGTCATTTTCGTGATAAGTAAGTATCAGCAAGATTGTTTACTGTAAAACGACAATGTATGAAACACAAAACAAATGCAAATCTTGGAAAGGATTGTTCAGGTTTGTAAGGAGTAATGACCTACAGTGGTCAGTATATAAATCGGCCTAAACTAGATAGAGAATGCCTGTATATTGCAAACCATAGGATTATTTCCATGAAGAGGGAGACCCTTTCAATAAAGTAATTTGTCGTTGTAACGAGAGGAGGAGGTGCAAACAGGGTGTGAAGTATTTCTTTAAAACAAAATGGCGGTTTATTCGTTCTCCGCTCGAGGCCTTCGGTATCTTTTATTATTAAGAATACTATATTTTTGCAAAATTTAATCATAGAACACTTATTCGTTTTGCAGTTTGTACTCAATAACAGAACAATGTGTTGAAATTTGAAATATTTATTGAGTAATTAATATCGTCAACGCGATTTTTGATAACACCGATTTGCATCCCGTTTCAATGGCTTCAAACAACAACAGCATGTCAAGAATACTTAAAAACATCAAAACCCAGCAGGAATCAATATCTAGTCAATATCAATTTTTATTAAACATCCACTATGCTGCTGAAGGCCAATTCTTAGCTGGAATTAAGATTTTCTGCTTTTTAACTACTCTGTTTCTTTATCTGTTGGGGCTATGTCTGTAACATAAATCTATCGTATTCAAAACTCCCAGTATAGTCAAGATTGACATGCAGATTGAATGGACACAAGTTGCTGCTGTCTGTCAAAGCCTCTGATGAGTGTATTTTTCCCGGTAACGGCTAGATCTGCAGTGTTAGAGTGCTACACGCTAGCAAATATTTCCAAGAATATGGTCTTCTCGCTCCTGCATACAATTGAGAATAACCTTAAAGTTGGCGTTTTCAAATCAAGGTTGATTTGATACTTCGAGATGGAGTCAGAAGAGGCTATACCTGCTTGACGTGTATTGATAGATTAGTTGTCGACCACTACATAACATATTCAGGAAATTACTACTTTTTTGGAGTTCCAGACCATCTTTTTATTTAACCTTCCCCATGCGCAGATTTAGATTATCTACCAACTACATTTCTTATAATGCGCAGACTGCGATCATCTGCAAAAATTAATTTCTTAATTTCTGAGCTTTTAAATCTAAAATCTAAAAATATCTTTTTAATTTTTAGAAGACTCTTGGCTTAAAGTTGTAATGGGTTTTAAAACATGTGATGAGTATTAGAGATATCTAAAGTGTTATCAAAGCTAACGACCTCTCGATGATTAGTCTAGATAATACTACACTTATATTACATATTATTTTCGTACTTGTTCTTCTTCTCCTTCTTACTCTCTTAATAATTTCTTATCTGGTCAATAACTTTCAAACTGACAAAGATAGCTTGATGAAATTTGCATTCACATGAACGACACGAGAACGTGGTTCAGTGCACTGTCAATAGGTCACTGTTACCTTGACCTTGACCTAATGGTCAGAAGCCGAATAAGTGTATACTTGTCTATATCATTTAGTCCCGAGTCGTACCTATTAAACCGTTAAGACTTCGTAGGAAAACTTGCAGTATGCATGCACTGCAATTAGGCCACTGCGACTTTGACCTCAATGTCAAAGATAAAACAAGTGCATACTTTTCAGTAACGTTTAGTACAGGCCGTTACTTTTAAAAGATAACATGAAGTAATTGGCAGTATACCTGCATTGCCCACAGACAATGTGCAATGAATTGTCGTTAGGTGTATGTGACCTTGACCTCAGAGTGAAAGGTCAAACAACTTTTGTGTTTTAGTTTTTAAACTATTAGGATGTTGTGACCTCCTGAGTCATAGTTATTTACTTTTTATTTGCATTTAGCAATATATATGCATTCTGTAAAGTAGTGGTAGGCGCTTTCTCTTATAACCTTAATATATTCAACAAAATTGTAGATACACGATTATTTGACTTTATTTGCATAGTGTTGTTTTACAGGTTAATGGGACTGAACATTGGCTAAAGTGACAAAAACAAATATCTTGGTACATTTGATCGTACCTGCTTATGTAATTTTCATTTTCCTGTTGAGGATTGTGATCACTTCTTCCTCAACCGTTCTCTGTATACTAACCAAAAGCAAATTCTCCTGAACTCCATTTCTGCTCTTAATGACACTATTCCATTAAATATTCCGACTTTTCTTTATGTTTGTCGAAAACTCGATATCAATATGAATGTAAGTATTCTGGAGATGGTTCAATGATTCATAGTCGCTTTAACTACATTGCACTTATCTGTTGATCTATTGTCACATGATTTTGCTGTGTGGAATAATGCCTATTTTTTGTATAATCTAGTTTCTGTAATAACAATTTTCAAAAAAAAGTGAAAAATGGCATGCAATTATCAATATATGTATAATACATTTAAGCATTGAACTGTTTTTGTAATTGTATTTATGATCTATTTGAATGACACAGCTTTGCAAGCAAACAATATAATGTCAAAGCTGTGTCATTCAAATAGATCATAAATACCATACAAAAACAGTTCAATACTTATATTTACGTTTTCTCTGCCTCTTATGTTCTTTTTTAACTTATAATTTATATTTAAAATTAAAAATGCCCGCCTTATCGACAGTCCACACATTTTCGTTCAATAGTTTGAACAGCGTATTGTCGCCTGCTGATTGGCAAATAAAGTAGTACTTTGAAATTTTAACAAACAATTCAATTTTATTCCACAATTCAGTATCAGTACAATTGCGTATGATATGTCCATTGGGTGATTTAAGTTTATCAATAGAACTCTGAGCTGAAAGTTAGATTTACAATTGTTTCGATTTTTCCTGGAACAAATTTAGCGCATGGATAAATACAGTGAACACCGTAAATCCGACCTTGCCCTCCACGAGGGAGTTATTTTGGGAAGTTAATTCGAACTTTTCTCTTTGCTCATTTTGTGAAGAATCCAGACGTGAATTTATTTGTTGATTGTATGGGAATCTGACTACAGTCTGTAGATTCTATAACAGCCTCGTTATTTGACATGTCCTCAGGAACTGAGAAAACAGTGGCTGCGAGACACGTGAAACTGATAGCGTTTGAAGTGAGTGATCTTGCGACGGAGCACAGGGGTTCATTACAAATGTCTGAAATGTTTATGTGTGATGTGACTCATATCAGTAGGTCTGTAACATATGTGTCAGTAGGTCTATAAAATATGTGTATTTCAGACATTTGTAACGAACCCCTGTTGATCAGTGCAGTGTAACAGACGATATGTTTGATAAATTGCATGAGCGTTAAAATTGTTTCCATTGTCGGCATTGGTGATTTCAACCATTGTGCATTTTTGTACGATATTGAAGACCTTGGTCTTGTTTTTGTTGTAATAAAAGTATTTTTATTTATTTTTTTATTTTGCACATAAATTTACAATGGCATTGTCAAATCTCACAATGCCTAGCGATATTTCAGCAGCCGTCATGTTTATTTATATTGGATATTGTAGTTCCGGTCAGTGTTGTATTAATACGCTAAGAATTATGTCTCGTGCTGCATGGTAATTAAAGTCCAATCAACGACACAGCTTTCAAATAGGCTATATAGTGACAATGCCATGCAAATGTAAATATATATGTTTTATCATCGCTTCAATTCAATATACTGTGTATAAACGATTTATTCCTGTTGGGAGAGGGCGCACATAGGCTTTGTCTGTTGCTCAATTCATTTGTTCTGTAAAATAAATATTCTGAAATGAAAAAAAAATGTATCTGATTAGAAAGAGAAAATGGCAAGAGAGTAGTAGGGGAGGGAGGGGAGAGAGAGGGGGAGAGAAAGAGAGAGAGAGAGATGGCGGCAACCCAATATGTACACCAAGGTTCAAGGTTAAACCCGTATCAGACTACCAAACCTCCTCAACTTACGTGAACAATTAGTATATGGTCACACAATCCTATTATGATGAGAAGGACATTGTCATGAAACAAATTGAATGCTAGAATGCCGTCTGAATACATCAAAGCTTATTCTGTTTCCTATTGTCTAAGGTTTTTTTTTATTCCGATTCTGTATCACCATAACCAGAACGCTGACTTCAGAAAAATATTGTAGACTAAAGGTGAGGTACGGTAGTTTAGTGGTAGGACGCCGGGCTCGTGACCGAAGGGTTGCGTGTTCGAGTCACGCCACGGCACTGTGTTTTATCTTTAAGAAAGATACTTTACTCCGCTTGTTCCAGACTACTAAGCTGTAAATGAGTACGTGGTTGGGCAGCGCTAGAATTGTTGAATGCTAGCTGTTAGCGCCGAAAGGGCAGTTCCAGCTGTATGCTCCACAGTGAGTTGAGAAAGATAATGACTGGTTGCAAAGGCCCAATTACCACGGTTTAAGAGCGCAGCTGTTCTTGCGCCGAAGAGCGGTGCAAAGGCCCAATAACCACGGCGCAAGAAGGCGAAAGAAGCGAAGCTCTTTTCCGGT
Organism: Mizuhopecten yessoensis; assembly: GCF_002113885.1. Lineage (NCBI taxonomy): Eukaryota > Metazoa > Mollusca > Bivalvia > Pectinida > Pectinidae > Mizuhopecten > Mizuhopecten yessoensis. Next base: position 119,553 of record NW_018408810.1, on the reverse strand, counting down.
AACATGTACGAACAATTGAAGTCATGGTAACGTCAAAATGCTATGCTTCCAAAATCCTTCGTCACGGAAGTAGCTAGTATAGAGTTACCGCGGTCCTATTTTTCAAATGCTCTTTAGCTTTGCTACACATTCCCAAAAATATCTCTTTATTTGATAATTTTGTTCTGTGGTTATGTTAATTCGTGATATTAAAATTTATAGAAACTGAAGCTTCTTTCAAATTTTCAGTCTTTTCTTCTCTCCACCCAAACCGGAAGTATATAGTAACTACCAAACCAGACGGAAATCCGGATATGTTTGGGCTATTGTGATTCTCTTTTTACACGATTTAGAGGGGTCAGGCAAAGTATATCATGTCGGAAAATAAAATTGGAAGTTAATCACCAATATACTTAACATTTATAATAACAGATAATAACAGCTATATTTGATAAACAATACATATTCAAATATGAAGTCCCTCTACTGTGCCTCACTCTTTTCGCAACATTACGCTGAGGCCATAACCGGGGGCAATTAAATGCAACAGTACCAAATGCATTTGTGTTTTCTCTTGAACTGCATAATTCATTCGAATGCTTTTCTTTACTTATTATTAATTTTACATTAATTACTTTATCGCTATAAAATGAATAAAAAGATAATATTTTAAATAATGTTATTTAGAAATAAGATTGAAAAAAACAGCATTTAGACGCTTCGCTCGTTTCAGGCAATGCCTGTTTTCAAAATGAATAATTTTGCCCAGCAACAGATTCAACTATATTATAAAAAAAACCATTTCAGGTACATTTTGTATGTATTAAAATGGGTAATGTTATGATTCAAAAATTATACTATACTATCGAAACAAATGTACGAGCTTCGCTCTCTACAGGCCACCATGCCTGAATCATATTAGTTTGTGAACCGCTTTGAGACAACCTACGAACTGGGTTGTGATAAAGCGGTATATAAGAATCTCCAATTATAATTCTTAAAACTTTTGTTTTGTTATTTATACCTAAGTGTCTCTGTGACTTAATTCTTATATGTTGCGTTATCATCTTGTAATGATATCTGTTTGGCGAAATACAAACAGATAAAAGTTTATTATAAAAAATCAATTATAGGTACATTTTGTATGTATTAAAATGGGTAATGTTATGATTCAAAATGAATACTATAATATTGAAACAAATGTACGAGCTTCGCTCTATCCGAGACATGCCTGAGTCATATTAAAACACACATGTTTTTAATAAAACACGCGACACTTAATACAGTAATAATAAAAACGAAGCTCTTTAATGGTAAAACATACGTGCGTAAACAGTGTTGCTTCCCCTTGCTACACCTTTCCTTTATTTTTTTTCGTCCGGAAGTAGACGTCCAGTGGGGAAACCGGAAGTGTATCTTTGAAGCACAGACAATTGTGTTTCAATCCATACATGAACATCTCCATATAATGAAAACAATACCCATTTTTTTACTTGTTTATTAAGATAAAAACTAATAAACATTCTGAGTGAAAAAAATCTATCACATAAACTTTGATACTAGTAGACATGAAACGTCGTCATCGTACTATGACGTCACAAGCACGTCACGCTCCATCGGCCTTCATCTGTTATTTCCGGAAGGATGAAAAATAACCGGAAAATCTTGGAACTGATAGCCGTTGCATTTATCTCTTTGTCGGTGCTCCATGACGTTTTAATTTCAGTTCCTGCCACAGGCACAAAAAGTAAAAACGCGGATGTTTTCTGAAGATTTTTTGTCATCAACCAGTTAATATTTCTACAGGGAGAGATTTTCAAAAAGAGCCGCAGTAAACCAATAGGTCAAAGTGTACATTTATTTTTCATCGTCTAAAACTTCATCAGCTTTTGATTTCTATTTGTTGAGAATATGAACGAAATGCTTCTCGTATTGAATGCGTATTTAAATTTAGTATGGTAGGTGAAAGGAATACGGTACAGGCTGAAAAGTAAGCGTGTTCAAGATCGCTCAATGTTTATTTTTTATTTATTTTTTAGTTTTACAAATCCCACATTCTAATAATTTCACTGATCAATGATAATCATTGACATAATTTTAGTTACAATTATTATTTAAGGTTTATATCAGTTACCATAAAACAAAACAAAAAACAAAACGGATATTATATAAGTACTTAGTGCTTGTTTCCGAATCGTTGTTGATTATGCATTGATAATATAATGTATTGTATATTACCAGAAATGAAATACAGTTTAAACTAAAAATCAAGACAAAAAATAGAACACGGATACAGAGCGGCAAGCGGCAATGAAACCTGACATGCATCATGATTATTCATGGAACAAACGAGAAAGCAAGACTTATTAATTACCAAAAAGAAAACATAGAGAAAACCACAGTATATTTCCAGTTTATTATATTTGTATAACTGTAAGCATGAAAAAATGCCTTATATCAATCACATTTAATTGACTCGTGCGGTCTATGCTTTAGATAACAACACTTATACCTTCGCAGGTCTTTGATGCCTACTTGTCAGACCACTTCTGGAAATAATTTCTTATCTACAATATATGCTTCGTTTACGATTTATCGTAGGTCAAAGGTCAAGGTGACGCTGATCAGAGCAGACATATCGATTTGCCACACGGACGAATAATTATCTGTCTAATTTATCTTCCTTAGTTCCAACCTATTGTCGCCTAAACATAGCTTTGTTTCGACCCACGTCCAGTTGGAAGACAACTTTTGCGCACGAAAACCGACATTCAATAGGTCAGGAATACAGTTAGTTACATCAATTCTCATTTAGCCCTAAATGTAAATTACATGTGTGTATACCACTGCTGTAAAGAAAAAGAAATACACATATGTCAACAATGATGAAAACTCTTATATTTTCCCTTTTGAGAAAGTTATTCATCAGCTTCTCCAACCGATTTTTAAAAAAAAATGAACAGTCCAATCTCATTCTCTTTAAATCAAGACGGTAAAATATTAATATTTAAATATTGTTAGTGAGGGGGGCTGGGGTTCAGAAGACCAGTTATACTATTTTATTAAAAAATATTGGGGAAACAACTACATAAATAAGAATATAAAGCTTTACAACATGTTAATTATATATCTAACCTGTGTTTAATATGCATAAATTAAACTATTTGGTGGGATTGAATTTCCAAATTCATCAGTGGATGGCCTTGTGTGATATAATGGACTTTTTGGCCTGTATCTGTTGGGTGCGGTAATTTAATCCCATCAAATGTTTATACATGCAGCTCCATCAGCAAATTATTTTTCTTTTCTCTTCATAATATGTATATATATATATACCGGTATATATTTTTTTGTCTTTTCAATATAAAAAAATGGTTAGAATTTAAACCATTATATTCAATTATAATAAAAATTAGTATTAGTAGTTGTTTCCCCTAATTTGATTATCAATTTGATCATACCAACTTGTTTATATGTGTTTGTATGTGTTCTAATGTCTATGTCTATGCTTGTACCACTGTCAGTTACTATGTTTGGAAAGGGCTTAAATAGGCTATGCCTGCTGCCCAACCCATTTGTCCTTTGACAACAAAATTTAATGAAAAAAAAAAAAAAAAAAATCGACCTAAATGTAAATTATATGTGTGTATACCACTGCTGTAAAGGAAAAGAAATACACATATGTCAACAATGATAAAAACTCCTATATTTTCCCTTTTGAGAAAGTTATTCATCAGCTTCTCCAACAGATTTAAAAAAGGAAATGAACAGTTCAATCTCATTCTCTTTAAGTCAAGACGGTAAAACAAATTTCCAACGAGATATTGTTAATACAGAACATGTGTCTGTCACAATGACACATACAAGATTGCTAACTTTAAATGTTTTATATAACAAACATAATATAAAAAATAACAATGCCTGTATGTTTTAGGTAGTACATTGTCTATTGACATATATCCTGCTGAATACGTCACGACAAGTTGTGTACACATATATGTGTACTTCGCACAGTATGTTCTAATTTGTACTGGCTAGCTTCAGTGCCAGACAATACTATATGTAATCTGCCAGAGATGAGCTGATAGTAAATTTTATAAGAAAATGAACGATAACGCCGAGCGCACAGCTCGATTAGATTACGGAGATAGGGTCATGAGTGATGAAACTTGATCAGATAAAGGCTACTGTTAAGTTAATAGTAATAAGATCTTAAAAGACAACGAACCGATGCTATTTCTATATATATAAAATTAAGCAAATTAAGATGCATATCTGTAGGTTACTCATGTGGTTCAAGAGAAATATCTAAAACATCAAATCATACATGCAATATGATAAGATATTTATATATTTTCAGTACGATTTGCATAGTAGTTTTGAAGAAAAATAATTACCCTGTCAAAAACGGTCATAATGTGTGGAACATGAGGTGTCGTGTGGCCCAAACATCAGTGTTCACTAGTACTGTTGTCGTACAGTGTGGAACATTATGTGTTGTGTGGCCCCAACCATCAATGGCCACTGTTGTCGTACAGTGTGGAACATTAGGTGCTGTGTTGCCCCATCATCAGTGGGTACTGTTATTGTACAGTGTGGAACATTAGGTGTTGTGTTGCCCCATCATCAGTGGGTACTGTTGTTGTACAGTGTGGAACATTAGGTGCTGTGTTGCCCCATCATCAGTGGGTACTGTTATTGTACAGTGTGGAACATTAGGAGTTGTGGTGCCCCACCATCAGTGGTCACTGTTGTCCTACAGTGTGGAACATTAGGTGTTGTGTTGCCCCATCATCAGTGGGTACTGTTGTTGTACAGTGTGGAACATTAGGTGTTGTGTGGCCCAGCCATCAGTGGCTACTGTTGTTGTACAGTGTGGAACATTAGGAGTTGTGGTGCCCCACCATCAGTGGTCACTGTTGTCGTACAGTGTGGAACATTAGGTGTTGTGTGGCCCAGCCATCAGTGGCTACTGTTGTTGTACAGTGTGGAACATTAGGTGTTGTGTTGCCCCACCATCAGTGGTCACTGTTGTCCTACAGTGTGGAACATTAGGTGTTGAGTGGCCCCACCATCAGTGGCTACTGTTGTTGTACAGTGCGGAACATTAGGTGTTGTGTGGCCCCACCATCAGTGGTTACTGTTGTCGTACAGTGTGGAACATTAGGTGTTGTGTTGCCCCATCATCAGTGGCTACTGTTGTCGTACAGTGTGGAACATTAGGTGTTGTGTGGCCCCACCATCAGTGGTCACTGTTGTCGTACAGCGTGGAACATTAAGTGTTGTGTGGCCCCACCATCAGTGGTCATTTTTGACGTACAGTGTGGAACATTATGTGTTGTGTTGCCCCACCATCAGTGGTCACTGTTGTCCTACAGTGTGGAACATAAGGTGTTGTGTGGCCCAACCATCAGTGGTCACTGTCGTTATACCGTGTGGAACATTAGGTGTTGTGTGGTCCCACCATCAGTGGTCACTGTTGTCGTACAGTTTGGAACATTAGGTGCTGTGTGGCCCAACTATCAGTGGTCATTGTTGTCGTACAGTGTGGAACATTAGGTGTTGTGTGGCCCCACCATCAGTGGTCACTGTTGTCGTACAGTGTGGAACATAAGGTGTTGTGTGGCCCCATCCTCAGTGGTCACTGTTGTCATACAGTGTGGAACATTAGGTGTTGTGTGACCAAACCATCAGTGGTCAGTGTTGTCGTACAGTGTGGAACATTAGGTGTTGTGTGGCCCCACCATCAGTGGTCACTGTCGTCGTACAGTGTGGAACATTAGGTGTTGTGTGGCCCCACCATCAGTGGTCACTGTTGTCGTACAGTGTGGAACATTAGGTGTTGTGTGGCCCCACCATCAGTGGTCACTGTTGTTGTACAGTGTGGAACATTAGGTGTTGTGTGGCCCCACCATCAGTGGTCACTGTTGTCGTACAGTGTGGAACATTAGGTGTTGTGTGGCCCCACCATCAGTGGTCACTGTTGTTATACCTCGTGGATCATTAGGTGGTGTGTGGCCCCACCATCAGTGGTCACTGTTGTTGTACAGTGTGGAACATTAGGTGTTGTGTTGTCAAACCATCAATAGACACTTGCCTTAAAGTCTGGAACATGAGGTGTTGAGTGGCCCAACCATCAGTGGTCACTGTTGTCGTACATGGTGGAGCATTAGGTGTTGTGTGGCCCAACCATCAGTGGCCACTGTTGTTGTACAGTGTCTAACATAAGGTGTTGTGTGGCCCAACCATCAGTGGTCACTGTTGTCGTACATAGTGGAACATTAGGTGTTGTGTGGCCCAACCATCAGTGGTCACTGTTGTTGTACAGTGTCTAACATAAGGTGTTGTGTGGCCCAACCATCAGTGGCCACTGTTGTTGTACAGTGTCTAACATAAGGTCTTGTGTGGCCCAACCATCAGTGGTCACTGTTGTCGTACATAGTGGAACATTAGGTGTTGTGTGGCCCAACCATCAGTGGTCACTGTTGTTGTACAGTGTCTAACATAAGGTGTTGTGTGGCCCAACCATCAGTGGCCACTGTTGTTGTACAGTGTCTAACATAAGGTCTTGTGTGGCCCAACCATCAGTGGTCACTGTTGTCGTACATAGTGGAACATTAGGTGTTGTGTGGCCCAACCATCAGTGGTCACTGTTGTTGTACAGTGTCTAACATAAGGTGTTGTGTGGCCCAACCATCAGTGGCCACTGTTGTTGTACAGTGTCTAACATAAGGTCTTGTGTGGCCCAACCATCAGTGGTCACTGTTGTCGTACATAGTGGAACATTAGGTGTTGTGTGGCCCAACCATCAGTGGTCACTGTTGTTGTACAGTGTCTAACATAAGGTGTTGTGTGGCCCAACCATCAGTGGCCACTGTTGTTGTACAGTGTCTAACATAAGGTCTTGTGTGGCCCAACCATCAGTGGTCACTGTTGTCGTACATAGTGGAACATTAGGTGTTGTGTGGCCCAACCATCAGTGGTCACTGTTGTTGTACAGTGTCTAACATAAGGTGTTGTGTGGCCCAACCATCAGTGGCCACTGTTGTTGTACAGTGTCTAACATAAGGTCTTGTGTGGCCCAACCATCAGTGGTCACTGTTGTCGTACATAGTGGAACATTAGGTGTTGTGTGGCCCAACCATCAGTGGTCACTGTTGTTGTACAGTGTCTAACATAAGGTGTTGTGTGGCCCAACCATCAGTGGCCACTGTTGTTGTACAGTGTCTAACATAAGGTCTTGTGTGGCCCAACCATCAGTGGTCACTGTTGTCGTACATAGTGGAACATTAGGTGTTGTGTGGCCCAACCATCAGTGGTCACTGTTGTTGTACAGTGTCTAACATAAGGTGTTGTGTGGCCCAACCATCAGTGGCCACTGTTGTTGTACAGTGTCTAACATAAGGTCTTGTGTGGCCCAACCATCAGTGGTCACTGTTGTCGTACATAGTGGAACATTAGGTGTTGTGTGGCCCAACCATCAGTGGTCACTGTTGTTGTACAGTGTCTAACATAAGGTGTTGTGTGGCCCAACCATCAGTGGCCACTGTTGTTGTACAGTGTCTAACATAAGGTCTTGTGTGGCCCAACCATCAGTGGTCACTGTTGTCGTACATAGTGGAACATTAGGTGTTGTGTGGCCCAACCATCAGTGGTCACTGTTGTTGTACAGTGTCTAACATAAGGTGTTGTGTGGCCCAACCATCAGTGGCCACTGTTGTTGTACAGTGTCTAACATAAGGTCTTGTGTGGCCCAACCATCAGTGGTCACTGTTGTCGTACATAGTGGAACATTAGGTGTTGTGTGGCCCAACCATCAGTGGTCACTGTTGTTGTACAGTGTCTAACATAAGGTGTTGTGTGGCCCAACCATCAGTGGCCACTGTTGTTGTACAGTGTCTAACATAAGGTCTTGTGTGGCCCAACCATCAGTGGTCACTGTTGTCGTACATAGTGGAACATTAGGTGTTGTGTGGCCCAACCATCAGTGGTCACTGTTGTTGTACAGTGTCTAACATAAGGTGTTGTGTGGCCCAACCATCAGTGGCCACTGTTGTTGTACAGTGTCTAACATAAGGTCTTGTGTGGCCCAACCATCAGTGGTCACTGTTGTCGTACATAGTGGAACATTAGGTGTTGTGTGGCCCAACCATCAGTGGTCACTGTTGTTGTACAGTGTCTAACATAAGGTGTTGTGTGGCCCAACCATCAGTGGCCACTGTTGTTGTACAGTGTCTAACATAAGGTCTTGTGTGGCCCAACCATCAGTGGTCACTGTTGTCGTACATAGTGGAACATTAGGTGTTGTGTGGCCCAACCATCAGTGGTCACTGTTGTTGTACAGTGTCTAACATAAGGTGTTGTGTGGCCCAACCATCAGTGGCCACTGTTGTTGTACAGTGTCTAACATAAGGTCTTGTGTGGCCCAACCATCAGTGGTCACTGTTGTCGTACATAGTGGAACATTAGGTGTTGTGTGGCCCAACCATCAGTGGTCACTGTTGTTGTACAGTGTCTAACATAAGGTGTTGTGTGGCCCAACCATCAGTGGCCACTGTTGTTGTACAGTGTCTAACATAAGGTCTTGTGTGGCCCAACCATCAGTGGTCACTGTTGTCGTACATAGTGGAACATTAGGTGTTGTGTGGCCCAACCATCAGTGGTCACTGTTGTTGTACAGTGTCTAACATAAGGTGTTGTGTGGCCCAACCATCAGTGGCCACTGTTGTTGTACAGTGTCTAACATAAGGTCTTGTGTGGCCCAACCATCAGTGGTCACTGTTGTCGTACATAGTGGAACATTAGGTGTTGTGTGGCCCAACCATCAGTGGTCACTGTTGTTGTACAGTGTCTAACATAAGGTGTTGTGTGGCCCAACCATCAGTGGCCACTGTTGTTGTACAGTGTCTAACATAAGGTCTTGTGTGGCCCAACCATCAGTGGTCACTGTTGTCGTACATAGTGGAACATTAGGTGTTGTGTGGCCCAACCATCAGTGGTCACTGTTGTTGTACAGTGTCTAACATAAGGTGTTGTGTGGCCCAACCATCAGTGGCCACTGTTGTTGTACAGTGTCTAACATAAGGTCTTGTGTGGCCCAACCATCAGTGGTCACTGTTGTCGTACATAGTGGAACATTAGGTGTTGTGTGGCCCAACCATCAGTGGTCACTGTTGTCGGAAAGTGTGGAACGTTACGTGTTGTGTGGCCCAACCATCAGTGGCCACTGTTGTTGTACAGTGTGGAACATTAGGTGTTGTGTGACCCAACCATCAGTGGACACTGTCTTCATACAGTGTGTAACATAAGGTGTTGTGTTGTCAAACCATCAATAGACAATTGCCTTAAAGTCTGGAACATGAGGTGTTGTGTGGCCCCACCATCAGTGGTCACTGTCGTCATACAGTGTATAACAATAGGTGTTGTATGGCCCCATCTTTTGTGGACTCTGTCAGTGGACATTAGGTGGTGTGTGGTCGAATCTTCAGTTGACATCGTCGTCGTCTGACCAAAGTTATTGTTTTGTCCGGTCATCAGGGGATAATCGTGTCTTGTAACTAACGATCGTGAAAACCTGAACTTCACACAATACTGATATAGATTCTGCTAAGTGTCAACATATAGGGTTTCATAAGTATGAGGTAGATCTCGTCAAGGTAATATATCTTTCCCTACTTTATCGATTCCGTTTTCCTTCTTTGACAATTTACTGGTACATATGACACCGGCATGAATATTTCATGCTTCCGGTGGTGCAAACAGGACAAAAATAGAACCGTCGTTCATAATACACAGTGCTATTTAAAGCTCATAACAATTTGTGAGCTTAAAGAATGCAGGTTGTTTTCGTCTTCTAGTTTCACTCTCCTTATAAAACTAAACGCAAATAATACTTTAAGCAAGGTAATATTTCTGTAGACATGTCTAGAAGCAAACAACTTTCAATTATGTTTTAAGTTAATGAGACTGTGCTGTATGTTTGGTTCTTATTGCATAGCAATTCAAATATAAATGTATATGTCAGGTTGATTTCTTTTAAGAAAGCACTGAAATGTATTTTTACCTGAAGGAAGGAAAACTATTAAGCCCATTTGCATTGCATGTTCGTACAACATATCAGCAAAATGCTATGCCGTTATAATCTTATAACTTTTACACACAAATTACATTTGTATTATCTAAATATTGAAAGTCCGGATGTTTTAGTGTGTTGTTTCGTCGCCTTTTAACAAAATATATGATACCGTGGCCCTAGATATTTTTCTGCTGGGCATTACAGCAGCACACCTGTGAAACCCAGTTTCTCTACTCTGCCAGATATATCGTAATTACGCTGGTTGTCTCGTGCTCGTGTAATTTATTTCGTATTTTGTCAGTAGGGTGCAGATCTGCCTGTGTCTGTCTGTCTGCCTCCCTGTTTCTTTGTCTATATAACTGACCAGTGGCCCCAGAGAGTAAGTTTTTCGTCCACGTTTTGCTCCACTCTTCATTCCTTTGGGATAATTGTCTGCAATGGTCTCTCTATTTAATCCACGCGCTCTCAATGAAAACAAGATGTGCAAACCCTGAAAATATTGTAAGTTACTGCATTACATATCTCATCAATCATGAAATGACCGACTTCAAGAGGGTCAACGCGAACTTAAACAAAAACGAGTTACGTGGAGAATTTATCATCAACTGTAAAACATCTGATTTTAATAGTACTCTGTATATTCATAAGGTGCTTCATTTACTTGTTTTTTTTCCTCGCGATGTTTTTTTCGGGATTTTACAATAATTATTTATTGATAACGGACCATTTTCAGACGCGAAGTACTTTTAAGTAGATAAAGCCGATTCGACTCTGCGACTGATCTGACGTCACCTAGCTCGAGCAGATATTTTATTTAAAGAAAAGAAAATATTCCAAACTGGGAAAATCCATTCTAAGTTGTTCGTCGATTTATCGTACTACTGGTAGATGGTATAAAGAAGCATATAAACGATAATCTATATTTTCTCATAGAAGTTGTACTATATAATGCCATACTAGTTCGGTTATGAGAGTTAAAATGTATACTGACTGAATACGATATAAGGTCTAGATCTGTTGTTTATTTTTTAGCTCGGACTTTGTCCTCGTGTTACATGTATGAGAGTGTTGTACACTTCTTCTGACCCAGATTAATTTATGGAGAAAGAGTATTTGTTGGATTTGTGTCGATGTATTGACCATGAAGTACACTACCTGTTTAATTTATTTTCGTTCTAGATTACTTGTGAAGACGGTATCTTTATCAATTATGGACTTTTGTGGAGGTGAATTTGTGGTTATATGGACCCGAGAAAATGATATTGACCGAGACAAAGTGAAATCGTCAAACAAAATGGAACGTATCAAAATCGCACGGAGGAAAGTGCCGCATTTAATTAATTTGTGAGAGAGCATTGTGATGTTACCTTTGAATTACGTCATGGAGTGAATATTAACCTGCTGTTTCTAAAATTAGTAATACCGGGTCAATATCACAAATCCACCACTTCCGATTATGATCGAACCAATGGGTATGTAGGAAATATGTTTGATATCTAATATATGTGTACATATGTCAATGCACAAGTAAGATACAGATACAAAAAGATATCATCAGAAACTGACGTTAAAAGAATATCTGCAAGAACATACCTAAGTATAAGAAACCATGATGGCGACCATAGTCTTCATCGACCTGAATAACCGGAGACCCAATGTAAACATTAACGTGGCTTATTACGGGAGGCGATGTAGTCTAGTGGTAGGACGCCGGGCTCGTTACCGAAGGGTTGCGAGTTCGAATCATGTCACGTACGGCACTGTGTTGTATCTTTGAGCAAGATACTTTACTCCGCTTGTTCTACTCTACTCAGCTGTAAATGAGTACGTGGTTGGGCGGCGCTAGAATTGTTGAATGCTAGCTGTTAGCGCCGAAATGACAGCACCGGCTGTATGCTTCCCAGGGAGTCGAGAAAGTCATTGGCTGGTTGTAAAGGCCCTATATATAACCATGGATAATAAGTGAGCCGCTTTGAGACGACCTACGAACTAGGTTGTGATAAAGCAGTATGTAAGAACCTCGAATTATTATTATTAATAATATTGTTATTATTCATCAGCAGTCAACAACGATCACTAAATCATGATATTCAAAGCAAGCTCTTGAATACGGCATCACTTTTTCCTATGAAAGTTCTGAAAGACCAAATTGTTTACTTCAAGAAAACATACAAATTATGCCTTTAGCCTTCATTTTATGTATTTCTTAGGTATCAAAAGCGCTTGTGTCTATTGATAGAGCTCATTTAAACGAGTCAGATTCACTCAGAATTTCAAATTGGGTCGAGTTTATGAGCAATGTTTAAGCGGTAGACAGATTATTTTTTCTGAAAGTACATAAACCTATAAAAATCTGGATTGAGAAGACATACCGTTCATTTTTATTGCAACGTAAAAACGCTGCATCATATACATGTTTATTGAAATTGTTCCATATTGGGTACCGTAGCCTCACCCTACGTAGCGAGGTACAAACCGGGTTACCCAGTCACGTAGCGAGGTACAAACCTGATTACACAGTCACGAAGCGAGGAACAAACCTGGTTACTCAATCACGTAGCGAGATAAAAACCTGATTACACAGTCACGAAGCGAGGAACAAACCTGGTTGCACAGTCACGAAGCGAGGTAGAACCTAGTTACACAGTCACGCAGTGAGGTACAAACCTGGTTACACAGTCACGAAGCGAGGTACAAACCTGGTTACACAGTCACGAAGCGAGGTAGAACCTTGTTACACAGTCACGAGGCGAGGTAGAACCTTGTTACACAGTCACGAGGCGAGGTAGAACCTTGTTACACAGTCACGTAGTGAGGTACAAACCTGGTTACACAGTCAGGTAGTGAGGTAAAAACCTGGTTACACAGTCACGTAGTGAGGTACAAACCTGGTTATACAGTCACGTAGCGAGGTACAAACCCGGTTACACAGTCACGTAGCGAGGTAGAAGCTTGTTACACAGTCTCGAAGTGTGGTACAAACCTGGTTGCACAGTCACGAAGCGAGGTAGAACCTTGTTACACAGTCACGAGGCGAGGTAGAACCTTGTTACACAGTCTCGAAGTGTGGTACAAACCTGGTTACACAGTCACGAAGCGAGGTAGAACTTTGTTACACAGTCACGAAGTGAGGTACAAACCTGGTAACACAGTCACGAAGCGAGGTAGAACCTTGTTACACAGTCACGAAGCGAGGTAGAACCTTGTTACACAGTCACGTAGTGAGGTACAAACCTGGTTATACAGTCACGTAGCGAGGTACAAACCTGGTTACACTGTCACGTAGCGAGGTACAAACCTGGTTACACAGTCACGTAGTAAGGTACAAACCTGGCTACACAGTCACGTAGCGAGGAACAAACCTGATTACACAGTCACGAAGCGAGGTACAAACCTGGTTACACAGTCACGTAGTGAGGTACAAACCTGGTTATACGGTCACGTAGCGAGGTACAAACCTGGTTACACAGTCACGTAGCGTATCTAGGTACAAACCTGGTTACACAGTCACGTAGTGAGGTACAAACCTGGTTACACAGTCAGGTATCTAGGTACAAACCTGGTTACACAGTCACGTAGCGATGTACAAACCTGATTATACAGTCAAGTAGCGAGGAACAAACTTGGTTACACAGTTACGAAGTGAGGTAGAACCTTGTTACACAGTCACGTAGCGAGGTACAAACCTAGTTACACAGTCACGTAGTGAGGTACAAACCTGGTTACACAGTCACGTAGCGAGGTACAACCCTGGTTACACAGTCACGAGTATAAACCTGGTTACACAGTTACGAAGCGAGGTACAAACCTGGTTACACAGTCACGTAGCGAGGTACAAACTTGATTACAAAGTCACGAAGCGAGGTACAAACCGGGTAACACAGTCACGTAGCGAGGTAAAAACCTGGTTACACAGTCACGTAGTGAGGTACAAACCTGGTTACACAATCACGTAGCGAGGACGAAACCTGATTACACAGTCACGAAGCGAGGTAGAACCTTGTTACACAGTCACGTAGTGAGGTACAAACCTGGTTATACAGTCACGTAGCGAGGTACAAACCTGGTTATAAGTCACGTAGCGAAGTACAAACCTGGTTACACTGTCACGTATCGAGGTACAAACCTGGTTACACAGTCACGTAGTGAGGTACAAACCTGGTTACACAGTCACGAAGCGAGGTAGAACCTTGTTACACAGTCACGTAGCGAGGAACAAACCTGATTACACAGTCACGAAGCGAGATAGAACCTTGTTACACAGTCACGTAGTGAGGTACAAACCTGGTTATACGGTCACGTAGCGAGGTACAAACCTGGTTACACTGTCACATAGCGAGGTACAAACCTGGTTACACAGTCACGAAGTGAGGTACAAATCTGGTTACACAGTCACGTAGCGAGGAACAAACCTGATTACACAGTCACGAAGCGAGGTAAAAACCTGATGACACAGTAACGAAGTGAGGTACAAACCTGGTTACACAGTCACGTAGCGAGGTAAAAACCTGGTTACACAGTCACGTAGTGAGGTACAAACCTGGTTACACAGTCACGTAGCTAGGTACAAACCTGGTTATATAGTCAAGTAGTGATGAACAAACCTGGTTACACAGTTGCTAAATAAGGTAGAACCTTGTTACACAGTCACGTAGCGAGGTACAAACCTAGTTACACAGTCACGTAGTGAGGTACAGACCTGGTTACACAGTCACGTAGCGAGGTACAACCCTGGTTACACAGTCACGAGTATAAACCTGGTTACAAAGTTACGTAGCGAGGTACAAACCTGGTTACACAGTCACGAAGCGAGGTACAAACCTGGTTACACAGTCACGTAGCGAGGTACAACCCTGGTTACACAGTCAAGAGTATAAACCTGGTTACAAAGTTACGTAGCGAGGCACAAACCTGGTTACACAGTCACGAAGTGAGGTACAAACCTGGTTACACAGTCAGGTAGTGAGGTACAAACCTGGTTACACAGTCACGTAGCGAGATACAAACCTGGTAACACAGTCACGAACTGAGGTACAAACCTGGTTACACAGTCACGAAGTGAGGTACAAACCTTGTTACACAGTCAGGTAGTGAGGTACAGACCTGGTTACACAGTCACGAAGTTAGGTACACACCTGGTTACACAATCGCGTAGCGAGTTACAAACCTGGTTACCCAGTCACGAAGGGAGGTACAAACCTGGTAACACAGTAACGAACTGAGGCACAAACCTGGCAACACAGTCACGAAGCGAGGAACAACCCTGGTTACACAGCTACGAAGCGAGGTACAAACCTGGTTCCACAGTCACGAAATGAAGTACAAAGCTGGTTACACAGTCACGAAGTTAGGTACACACCTGGTTACACAATCACGTAGCGAGTTACAAACCTGGTTACCCAGTCACGAAGTGAGGTACAAACCTGGTTTCACAGTCACGAAATGAAGTACAAACCTGGTTACACAGTCACGAAGTGAGGTACAAACCTGGTTTCACAGTCACGTAGTGAGGTACAAACCTGGTTACACAGTCTCACGAAGCGAGATACAAACCTGATTCCACAGTCACGAAGTGAGTAACAAACCTGGCTACACAGTCAAGAGTACAAACCTGATATCACAGTCACGTAGCGAGGTACAAACTTGATTACAAAGTCACGAAGCGAGGTACAAACCTGGTTACACAGTCTCACGAAGCGAGATACAAACCTGATTACACAGTCACGAAGTGAGTAACAAACCTGGTTACACAGTCAAGAGTACAAACCTGATAACACAGTCACGTAGCGAGGTACAAACCTGGTTACACAGTCACGAAGTGAGGTACAAACCTGGTTTCACAGTCACGTAGTGAGGTTACACAGTCACGAAGTGAGGTACAAACCTGGTTACACAGTCACAAAGTGAGGTACAAACCTGGTTACACAGTCACGTAGCGAGGTACACACCTGGTTACACAGTCACGAAGTTAGGTACACACCTGGTTACACAATCACGTAGCGAGGTACAAACCTGGTTACACAGTAACGAAGTGAGGGACAAACCTGGTTACACAGTCACGAAGTGAGGTACAAACCGTTACACAATCACGTAGCGAGGTACAAACCTGGTTACCCAGTCACGAAGAGAGGTACAAACCTGTTTTCACAGCTACGTAGCGAGGTACAAACCTGATTCCACCATCACGAAATGAGGTACAAACCTGATTAAACAGACACGAAGCGAGGTACAAACCTGGTTACACAGTCACGAAGTTAGGTACACACCTGGTTACACAATCACGTAGCGAGGTACAAACCTGGTTACCCAGTCACGAAGTGAGGTACAAACCTGCTTTCACAGCTACGTAGCGAGGTACAAACCTGATTCCACCATCACGAAATGAGGTACAAACCTGATTAAACAGACACGAAGCGAGGTACAAACCTGGTTAAACAGTCACGTAGCGAGGTACAGAGGTACAAACATGGTTTCACAGTCACGAAATGAAGTACAAACCTGGTTACACAGTCACGTAGCGAGGTAAAAACCTGGTTACACAGTCACGTAGTGAGGTACAAACGTTACACAGTCAAGAGTACAAACCTGATTACACAGTCACGTAGCGAGGTACAAACCTGGTTCCACAGTCACGTAGCGAGGTACAAACCTGATTCCACCATCACGAAATGAGCTACAAACCTGATTAAACAGACACGAAGCGAGGTACAAACCTGGTTAAACAGTCACGTAGCGAGGTACAGAGGTACAAACATGGTTTCACAGTCACGAAATGAAGTACAAACCTGGTTACACAGTCACGTAGCGAGGTACAAACCTGATTCCACCATCACGAAATGAGGTACAAACCTGATTAAACAGACACGAAGTAGTGAGGTACAAACCTGGTTACACAGTCACGTAGCGAGGTACAAACCTGGTTACACAATCACGAAGTGGGGTACAAAGCTGCTTACACAGTCACGTAGCGAGGTACAAACCTGGTTCCACAGTCACGTAGCGAGGTACAAACCTGATTCCAAAGTCACGTATCGAGGTACAAACCTGGTTACACAGTCACGTAGCGAGGTACAAACCTGGTTGCACAGTCACGAAGTTAGGTACAAACCTGGTTACACAATCACGTAGCGAGGTACAAACCTGGTTACCCAGTCACGAAGTGAGGTACAAACCTGGTTTCACAGTCACGAAATGAAGTACAAACCTGGTTACACAGTCACGTAGCGAGGAACAAACCTGGTTACACAGTCACGAAGTTAGGTACACACCTGGTTACACAATCACGTAGCGAGGTACAAACCTGGTTACCCAGTCACGAAGTGAGGTACAAACCTGTTTTCACAGCTACGTAGCGAGGTACAAACCTGATTCCACCATCACGAAATGAGGTACAAACCTGGTTACACAATCACGTAGCGAGTTACAAACCTGGTTACCCAGTCACGAAGTGAGGAACAAACCTGTTTTCACAGCTACGTAGCGAGGTACAAACCTGGTTACACAGCTACGTAGCGAGGTACAAAGGTTACAGAGTCACGTAGCGAGGTACAAACCTGGTTACGCAGTCACGAAGTGAGGTACAAACCTGGTTTCACAGTCACGAAATGAAGTACAAACCTGGTTACACAATCACGTAGCGAGGAACAAACCTGGTTACCCAGTCACGAAGTGAGGAACAAACCTGTTTTCACAGCTACGTAGTGAGGTACAAACCTGATTACACAGTCACGTAGCGATGTACAAACCTGGTTACACAGTTACGAAGTGAGGTACAAAGGTACAAACCTGGTTATACAGTCACGCGAGGTACAAACCTGATTCCACAGTCACGAAGCGAGGTACAAACCTGGTTACACAGTCACGAAATTAGGTACACACCTGGTTACACAGTCACGTAGCAAGGTACAAACCTGGTTACACAGTTACGAAGTGAGGCACAAACCTGGTTTCACAGTCACGAAATGAAGACACAGTCGCGTAGCGAGGTACAAACCTGGTTACGCAGTCACGAAGTGAGGTACAAACCTGGTTTCACAGTCACGAAATGAGGTACAAACCTGATTAAACAGACTCGAAGTCAGGTACAAACCTGGTTACACAGTTACGAATTGATGTACAAACCTGGTTTCACAGTCACGTAGTGAGGTACAAACCTGGTTACACAGTTACGAATTGATGTACAAACCTGGTTTCACAGTCACGAAAGGAAGTACAAACCTGGTTACACAGTCACGAAATTAGGTACACACCTGGTTACACAATCACGTAGCGAGGAACAAACCTGGTTACACAGTCACGAAGTTAGGTACACACCTGGTTACACAATCACGTAGCGAGGAACAAACCTGGTTACACAGTCACGAAGTTAGGAACACACCTGGTTACACAATCACGTAGCGAGGGACAAACCTGGTTACACAGTCACGTAGTAAGGTACAAACCTGGTTACACAGTTACGAAGTGAGGCACAAACCTGGTTTCACAGTCACGAAATGAGGTACAAACCTGGTTACACAATCACGTAGCGAGGGACAAACCTGGTTACCCAGTCACGAAGCGAGGTACAAACCGGGGAACACAGTCACGAAGCGAGATACAAACCTGATTACAGGTACAAACCGGGTAACACAGTCACGTAGCGAGGTAAAAACCTGGTTACACAGTCACGTAGTAAGGTACAAACCTGGCTACACAGTCACGTAGCGAGGAACAAACCTGGTTACACAGTCACGAAATTAGGTACACACCTGGTTACACAGTCACGTAGCTAGGTACAAACCGGGTAACACAGTCACGAGTACAAACCTGATTACACAGTCACGTAGCGATGTACAAACCTGGTTACACAGTCACGTAGCGATGTACAAACCTGGTTACACAGTTACGAAGTGAGGTACAAACCTGGTTTCACAGTCACGAAATGAAGTACAAACCTGGTTACACAGTCACGAAGCGATGTACAAACCTGGTTACACAGTTACGAAGTGAGGTACAAACCTGGTTTCACAGTCACGAAATGAGGTACAAACCTGGTTACACAGTCACAAAGTGAGGTACAAACCGGGAAACACAGTCACGAGTACAAACCTGATTATACAGACACGAAGTGAAGTACAAACCTGGTTAAACAGTCACGTAGCGAGGTACAGAGGTACAAACCTGGTTTCACAGTCACGAAATGAGGTACAAACCTGGGTACACAGTCACAAAGTGAGGTACAAACCGGGTAACACAGTCACGAGTACAAACCTGATTATACAGTCACGAAGTGAAGTACAAACCTGGTTAAACAGTCACGTAGCGAGGTACAAACCGGGTAACACAGTCACGAGTACAAACCTGATTACACAGTTACGGATTAAGGTACAAACCTGGTTACACAGTCACAAAGCGAGTTACAAACCTGATTACACAGTCACGTAGCGAGGTACAACCTGGTTACACAGTCACGTAGCGAGGGACAAACCGGGTAACACAGTCACGAGGACAAACCTGATTACACAGTTATGAAGTGAGGTACAAACTTGGTTACACAGTCACGCAGTGAAATACAAACCTGAGTACACAGTCACGAGTACAAACCTGATTACACAGTTATGAAGTGAGGTACAAACTTGGTTACACAGTCACGCAGTGAAATACAAACCTGAGTACACAGTCACGAGTACAAACCTGATTATACTTACACAGTCACGAAGTTAGGTACAAACCTGGTTACACAATCACGTAGCGAGGTACAAACCTGGCTACACAGTCACAAAGTGAGGTACAAACCGGGTAACACAGTCACGAGTACATACTGATTATACAGTCACGAAGTGAAGTACAAACCTGGTTACACAGTCACGTAGCGAGGTACAAACCGGGTAACACAGTCACGAGTACAAACCTGATTACACAGTTATGAAGTGAGGTACAAACTTGGTTACACAGTCACGCAGTGAAATACAAACCTGAGTACACAGTCACGAGTACAAACCTGATTACACAGTTACGAAGTGAGGTACAAACCTGGTTACACAGTCACAAAGCGAGTTACAAACCTGATTACACAGTCACGTAGCGAGGCACAAACCTGGTTACACAGCTACGTAGCGAGGTACAAACCTGGTTACACAGTCACGTAGTGAGGTACGAACCTGGTTACACAGTCACGAAGCGAGGAACAAACCTGGTAACCCAATCACGTAGCGAGATAAAAACTTGATTACACAGTCACGAAGCGAGGAACAAACCTGGTTACACAGTCACGAAGTGAGGTACAAACCTGGTTACACAGTCACGTAGCGAGGTACAAACCTGGTTATACAGTCACGAAGCGAGATACAAACCTGATTACAAAGTCACGAAGCGAGGTACAAACCGGGGAACACAGTCACGAAGCGAGATACAAACCTGATTACACAGTCACGAAGTGAGTTACAAACCTGGTTACACAGTCACGAGTACAAACCTGATTACACAGTTACGAAGTGATGTACAAACCTGGTTACACAGTCACAAAGCGAGTTACAAACCTGAGTACATGGTCTCGAAGTGAGGTACAAATGGAAAGCGAGGAACTTGTTCCTTTTGCCTCTGTTTGTTTACCTCGGTTCTCACGTACATCTTCATTTCCAAAGCCGCAGGGGTGAGTTTTACTAAGCAACTTAAGTTATGTTTTTATCGTAACCTTAACTTACGTTAAGTCTCCGTCTTACTAAACTTCGTATCTTAAGTTACGCATAAAAAGCCATCGTAACTTACGACAGCTTAGGGGCTCCCCTAACTTGCGATTTTTCTTAAGTTACGAACTTTCTTAACTTACGTATCTTAACTTACGCAAAAAGGAACATACTCGCGTTCATATTCGAGAAAAATGGCAGCGTTCATCATATTAAATATAGCAAGAGAGGGAGAAAACTTACGACGCGAGCGTGTCTGTCTGTCTGTCTGGTATGTCTGTCTGTCTGTCTGTCTGTCTGTCTGGTCTGTCTGTCTGTCTGTCTGTCTGTCTCTCTCTCTCTCTCTCTCTCTCTCTCTCTCTCTCTCTCTCTCTCTCTCTCTCTCGCAATTAAATTTAAGCCAATGTAAATATATATGGTATATGCTATCTTGATAACTTGTAGTTATATTGTAGGGAAAGGGCTTAATATATATAAGTTATAAAACTTGTGCCCAACTCCCAGTGTATATAAATTACAATAAAATATGTTTAAAAAATATATGTTTAGAAACATTGTATTTCCTTGTACTAAAGTACGTAGTAAAATAGTGACGTAGTAAAATACTGGCGAAGTGTCATTCTGCATCGAACTGACCAATAGGAAAGAAGCTTTCAGAAGTAGGTCATTTGGCCCCGCCCATACTGGCGAGAGCTCGATCTGTATGTTGACGAGGCGGAATATTTGGATTGTTCGTGAATGTCCTGTTACCAAAGTTTATACGACACATTTGGATTAATATTGACCAAGTTCTTACATTTCCATGTCAGTAAGGATACCAGTCTGTGCATATCGACAAAATCGGTGATTATTTGTATAGATGTATGAAGAGTTTTGTGTAAATGCATATACAACACATGCGAAAGGTTTCATTTGATTTTGGATCTAAATAGGCCTAGATGCCTTCACACAGATGGAACGAACGTTTCAGTAATAAATAAAGGTAAGAACAAGGAATGTGTAGTTTTTACTTTTTAATTCATTCAACAAATGCATTTCATCGGTCGTTTCTGTTCTGTTGCCTACTAGCCTTATCAGTGGGATTTAGCCAAGAGGCGAGCTTGACGCCATATTGTTTTGGTTAGAGTTTCATGGCAAAAGTGTGATGGGAGGAGCTTAACACGATTGATTATGATTCTATCGCAGATTAGAACATGGTCCGTATTCAATCAAAACACGTTGCACACGAATCGTGTTAGAATGATATATATATGAACCTAATCAAGTAATCAAGATATTCTAGATGGTATAGCCATAATAAAACCTAGGGACTAAGTTTCCGGATCACAACTTGTATAAACAATTGAGATCCACGTCCCATAACCATATAGACAACTGCTGCATATAAAGAAATGATCAGAATAAACATTAAATAACATACCACTCTCTGACTCTGCTATATCAACTCCACAGCTGATGCCCTCGATTGCCACTTCCGATAGGGACTGCAACACCTTCAAAGACAATATCATAATAAACAACATGCATTGGAAATAGAAAACTGCAAACAGAAAAATAGAATAAACATTAGCAGAAAATGCATTAATCTATTAGAAGTATACCGGTATACAGAACCCTATAGTCTATAATGATCACCAAGATCTATAAACTGATCAGACTATTTTAATTTTAGGATTTGACTGGATGTTTTAAGATCAAAATTACCGGTAACTATACAGTTAGAACAGATAGTGCTTACCAGGTTCTCCCATGACTTGTAGAACATGTCTATGGCCGGTCCACCTCCTGTGACTTTCATAGACCGCCTTCTCTCTGATTCTTTCTTCTTTGTGAGGGACTGCATGTCCCCCCATTTTTTTCTTGATCTCCTCCCCTGTTCGGTTAACCATAGTAATGGAATTGACTCTGTTTGGAAAAGAACAGTTGAAATTTAGGAACTGACATTACAAAAAAAATCTTCAGACATTACAACAAAACCCGTAATCTTTGTTGTCCCATTTTATGAGTAAGAACATATCAACATATTAACATACAAATTACATGTGCAAAATATCACAACAGATATATCTGAGCTCATACACTGTAACAATTGTTTAACCCAATCCGCCTTCTCCTTTTCTTGAGTATACTTTTTTGAAAAAAAATATATTCATAATATATATATATATAAATGATATAATTTCCACCTATCAATGAAGAATTTAAAATGTATACTGACCATGCAATTTCTTTTCTCCACTGACAACAATTATAAATAATTGCATCAGCCCTCAATTGTTTACCAGCTACATATGTTTAAATTTTTACTACATATAAGGAAGCCGGTCCCACAACATGCAAATTACTAGACAGTTCCAATTAATTTCATTTTGGATTATACTAACTCCGACTAAGTACCTCAGTTGGTAAGAGCGAATGTATTGTGCTCGGAGGATCAGGGTTCGAATCCTGGTTAAATCCCCGTAGTATTCCCCCCCCCCCCCCCCCCCAAAAAAAAGCACGTTTGTTTATATCATCTTTTATTACTTTATAATAAAAAGTTACATAAGGTATATATTTTCTTTTCAGATATGTTTTATCAAATTTATAGTTAATGTGAGATCGACGTTTTCACACTAATCCCTTTGAATGTCGGTCAAGAATTAGGCGCAAACATGTTTACAGAATAAATGCATACTTAAGATATCACAAAAAGCATATCGGAAAGTGCAATTTCATAAAAAAAAACATTCGTGTAAACTTGGATACATGTTTTGATTAACTACACAAAATAGGAATAACAATATCCCAGATAGCGTCCATCCTTACACACTTGACGTAAGGCAGTACCTGGTATTTAATTACAGTTAAGTATTTCAACAAACGTCGAGAGTAACTGTCTATCTAACGACAATCCCGTCCAGTACAAGAGCTTAGCGCGAACTCCCGGAGGCAGAATAATTAAAGGAAGACAATTCAATACACAATATGTATAATCCAATTTTATACCGATTCTTATCTATTTCCGGACCGCTATTCAATTACCTCTAGTACTATAGGCCGAACCATGTGCTCGAACAGACTTCTCAACATGCCGGTCGCCAGATAAACGGACACTGTTCATTGTATATTTTAGAATACTACGGTCTCGTCTGTTGATTAGCATTTTATCTTGGTATAGTGTTGGTACAATGTATGATATAACAAATCAAAATCGAGACTGAGAGTTGGTAAGACGTACCAAATCCAAATCGAGACCAACAGTTGGTATGACGTAAAAAATCCAAATCAATACTGAGAGTTGGTATGCCGTAACAAATCCAAATCGAGATTGAGAGTTGGTATCACGCAACAAATCCTAATCGAGACTGAGATTTGGTATGACGTAACAAATCCAATTCGAGAATGAGAGTTGGTATGAGGTAACAAATCCAATTCGAGAATGAGAGTTACTATGCCGTAACAAATCCAAATCGAGATTGAGAGTTGGTATCACGCAACAAATCCTAATCGAGACTGAGAGTTGGTATGACGTAACAAATCCAATTCGTGACTGATGGTTGGTATGACGTAACAAATCCAAAACGAGACTGAGAGTTGGTATGACGTAACAAATCCAAATCAAGACTGAGAGCTGGTATGACGTAACAAATCCAATTCGTGACTGAGAGTTGGTATGACGTAACAAATCCAAAACGAGACTGAGAGTTGGTATGACGTAACAAATCCAAGACGAGACTGAGAGTTGGTATGACGTAACAAATCCAAATCAAGCCTGAGAGCTGGTATGACGTAACAAATCCAATTCGTGACTGAGAGTTGGTATGACGTAACAAATCCAAATCAAGACTGAGAGCTGGTATGACGTAACAAATCCAAAACGAGACTGAGAGTTGGTATGACGAAACAAATCCAAATCAAGACTGAGAGCTGGTATGCCGTAACAAATCCAAAACGAGACTGAGAGTTGGTATGACGAAACAAATCCAAATCAAGACTGAGAGCTGGTATGACGTAACAAATCCAAATAGATGGTAGAGCATATATTCGCGGATGAAATCATTTTAATTATCCGCGTACTAGTACAAAATAATCAATCTATACAAAAATTAACCAAACATTCGTTCAGAATTTCAACTCAATGTTGTGTCTTTTCTTTGCTTAAATGACAAAAAAAATCATTCAACTGACATATAATTTAATAGATGAACTTTTTCTTTACAGCAAATGACAGAATGGTGTAGGAATTAATCAGACGAAATTCGGCGTATACATGTATCAGAATGAGGTCAAGTCAATTTGTGATATGTCCTCGTCTGGAGTAGAGAAACGAGTATACCACAGTGTGAAAGCACAAGGGTAAAGAATGCTGAAGTGCCGTCAATACACATGGATATCACAGCGTCAATACACATGGATATCACAGCGTTAATACAAATGGATATCACAGCGTCAATACACATGGATACCACACGTCAATACAGAATGAATAAGTATACCACACGTCAATACACATGGATACATGTATCACAGCGTCAATCTATAATGAATAAGTATACCACGCGTCAATACACATGGATATCACAGCGTCAATACACATGGATATCACAGCGTCAATACACATGGATACAACACGTCAATACACATGGATACCACACGTCAATACAGAATGAATAAGTATACCACACGTCAATACACATGGATACATGTATCACAGCGTCAATCTATAATGAATAAGTATACCACACGTCAATACACATGGACACAAAGTATACCACAGGGTCAATACAGAATGAATAAGTATACCACACGTCAATACACATGGACACAAAGTATACCACAGCATCAATACAGAATGAATAAGTATACCACATTGCAATACACATGGACACAAAGTATACCACAGGGTCAATACAGAATGAATAAGTATACCACATGGCAATACACATGGACACAAAGTATACCACAGCGTCAAGACACAAGAATAAAATACACAGCTTAAATACAAAGGGACAAAGTATATCACAGCATAAAATACATAGGGACAAAGTATACCACAGCGCCAAAACGAAGTGACAAAGTATACCACAGCGTCAATACGAAGTGATAAAGTATAACATAGCTTAAATGCAAAGGGACAAAGTATACCACAGCGTCAATACAACAGGAAATATAATACCACAGCGTCAATACAAAAGAAAAAAGTTTAGTAGAGTATCAAAACAAAAGAAAAATGTAAGCCAGAGCGTCAGTACAGAGTTATAAAGTATACCCAAGCGTAAATACAAAAGGGAAAAGCATACCTTAGCTTCAACACATACAAAAGGACAAAGAACATCACTTTAATACACGAGACCAAGTATACTACAGCGTCAATACAAAAGAAGCAAAATATACAACACGTCAGTTCAAAAGGAAAAAGCTTTCCCCATCGTCATTACACGAGACTAAGTATACCCCATCGTCACTACACGAGACAAAGTATACCCCATCGTTGACAACAGCGTCACTACACGAGACAAAGTATACCCCAGCGTCGATACACGAGACCAAGTATATCCCATCGTCACTACAGGACACCAAGTATATCACAGAGGCACTACACGAGATCAAGTATACCACAGCGTCAATACACGAGACCAAGTATACCAAAGCGTCAATACACGATACCATGTATACCACAGGGTCACTACACGAGATCAAGTATAACAGCGTCAATACACGAGACCAAGTATACCCAAGCGTCATTATATGAGACCAAATATACCACGGCGTCAATACACGAGACCAAGTAAACCCCATCGTCACTACACGAGACAAAGTATACCCCATCGTCACTACACGAGACCAAGTATACCACAGCGTCACTACACGAAACCGAGATACTACAGCATCAATTTACGAGAACATGTAAACCATAGGGTCACTACACGAGACCAGGTATACCAAACGTCAATACGCGATGACAAGTATACAACAGCGTCAATACACGAGAACAAGTATACCACAGCGTCAATACACGAGACCAGGTATACCAAACGTCAATACGCGATGACAAGTATACAACAGCGTCAATACACGAGAACAATTATACCCCATCGTCATTACACTAGAACAATTATACCCCATCGTCAATACACGAGAACAAGTATACCACAGCGTCAATACACGAGAACAAGTATACCACAGCGTCAATACACGAGACCAAGTATACCACGGCGTTAATACACGAGAACAAGTATACAACGGCGTCAATACACGACAACAAGTATACCCCATCGTCACTACACGAGACAAAGGATACCCCATCGTCACTACACGAGATCAAGTATACCACAGCGTCAATACACGAGACCAAGTATCCCACGGCGTCAATACACGAGAACAAGTATACAACGGCGTCAATACACGACAACAAGTATACCCCATCGTCACTACACGAGACAAAGTATACCCCATCGTCACTACACGAGACCAAGTATACCACAGCGTCAATACACGAGAACAAGTATACCACAGCGTCAATACACGAGACCAAGTATACCCAAGCGTCATTATATTAGACAAAATATACCACGGCGTCAATACACGAGACCAAGTAAACCCCATCGTCACTACACGAGACAAAGTATTCCCCATCGCCACTACACGAGACCAAGTATACCACAGCGTCAATACACGAGAACAATTATACCCCATCGTCATTACACTAGAACAATTATACCCCATCGTCATTACACGAGACCAAGTATACCACAGCGTCAATACACGAGAACAATTATACCCATCGTCACTACACGAGATCAAGTATATCCCATCGTCACTACACGAGACCAAGTATACCACAGCGTCAATACACGAGAACAAGTATACCCCATCGTCATTACACGAGACCAAGTATACCACAGCGTCAATACACGAGAACAATTATACCCATCGTCACTACACGAGATCAAGTATATCCCATCGTCACTACACGAGACCAAGTATACCACAGCGTCAATATACGATACCAAGTATACCAAAGCTTCAATACACGATACCAAGTATTCCACAGGGTCACTACAGATCAAGTATACCACCGAGACTAAGTATACCCCATCGTCACTACACGAGACAAAGGATACCCCATCGTCACTACACGAGATCAAGTATACCACAGCGTCACTCCACGAGACCAAGTTGACAACAGCGTCACTACACAAGACCATGTATACCACAAGGTCACTACACGAGATCAAGTATATTACAGCGTCAACACACGAGACCAAGGATACCCAAGCGTCATTATATTAGACCAAATATACAACGGCGTCAATACACGAGACCAAGTAAACCCCATCGTCACTACACGAGACAAAGTATTCCCCATCGCCACTACACGAGACCAAGTATACCACAGCGTCAATATACGATACCAAGTATACCAAAGCTTCAATACACGATACCAAGTATTCCACAGGGTCACTACAGATCAAGTATACCACAGCGTCAATACACGAGACCAAGTATACCATGGCGTCAATACACGAGAACAAGTATACAACGGCTTCAATACACGACAACAAGTATACCCCATCGTCACTACACGAGACAAAGGATACCCCATCGTCACTACACGAGATCAAGTATACCACAGCGTCACTACACGAGACCAAGTTGACAACAGCGTCACTACACGAGACCATGTATACCACAAGGTCACTACACGAGATCAAGTATATTACAGCGTCAACACACGAGACCAAGTATACCCAAGCGTCATTATATTAGACCAAATATACCACGGCGTCAATACACGAGACCAAGTAAACCCCATCGTCACTACACGAGACAAAGTATTCCCCATCGCCACTACACGAGACCAAGTATACCACAGCGTCACAACACGAAACCGAGATACTACAGCATCAATTTACGAGAACAAGTATACCATAGGGTCACTACACGAGACCAGGTATACCAAACGTCAATACGCGATAACAAGTATACAACGGCGTCAATACACGAGAACAAGTATACCACAGCGTCAATACACGAGAACAATTATACCCCATCGTCATTACACGAGACCAAGTATACAACGGCGTCAATACACGAGAACAAGTATACCACAGCGTCAATACACGAGAACAAGTATACCCCATCGTCATTACACGAGACCAAGTATACAACGGCATCAATACACGAAAACAAGTATACCACAGCGTCAATACACGAGAACAATTATACCCATCGTCACTACACGAGATCAAGTATATCCCATCGTCACTACACGAGACCAAGTATACCACAGAGTCAATAA
>NW_018408810.1:87088-87191 GCF_002113885.1 Mizuhopecten yessoensis | reverse complement strand
CAAGTTGACAACAGCGTCAATACACGAGACCAAGTATATCCCATCATCACTAAACGATACCAAGTATACCACAGGGTCACTACACGAGATCAAGTATACCAGA
>NW_018408810.1:64384-73116 GCF_002113885.1 Mizuhopecten yessoensis | reverse complement strand
CGTCACTACACGAGACCAAGTATACCACAGCGTCAATATACGAGAACAAGTATACAACAGCGTCAATATACGAGACCAAGTATACCCCATCGTCACTACACGATACCAAGTATTCCACAGCGTCACTACACGAGACCAGGTATACCACAGCGTCAATACACGAGACCAAGTATACCACAGCGTCACTACACGAGACCAAGTATTCCACAGCGTCAATACACGAGAACAAGTATACAACAGCGTCACTACACAAGACCAAGTATACCACAGCGTCAATATACCAGACCAAGTATATCCCATCGTCACTACACGAGAACAAGTATATCCCATCGTCACTACACGAGACCAAGGATACCACAGCGTCAATACACGAGAACAAGTATACAACAGCGTCACTACACAAGACCAAGTATACCCGATCGTCACTACACGAGACCAAGTATTCCACAGCGTCACTACACGAGACCAAGTATACCACAGCGTCAATATACGAGACCAAGTATANAAAATATATATACAATGTATAGAATAAAAACATAAATTGTTCAGATCGTCCGCTAGGTCTTTCTGCCTTCTATACATATATATATAGATATATTATACTACACCCTTACTTACAGGGTATACTATAGTACCAATGCTCAAAGATGAATTAAACCAGAGTTTCAAATCACAAAAATAATTCATACCAGAGTATCAGTACAAAAGGGCATGCTGAACCCCCTATTTGTAAGTGTTAGTCCTTGGTACGTCAACAACCCTAGCGAATGGACTGCAGTCAGCCTGTTACATAGGGTTATCTCTTCAGAATTATATTGTATCATTCCCCTATATGTATTATAAAAATACTGAGAATATAAGCTGCTGACACAGAAGGAGATGAAACCTTAATTAGAAACTCATAAGTTGACCACAAAGGATCAATAACTAATAAAAACAGCGTTGTAAGCCCTCATAATCACTTATAAGTACATCACGGCAATTTCCAAGCACTATTAAAAGGAAGTCCGCCGGTTTTATATAAAATACTGGGTTCAATATAATAGTACATCACAATACAAAGACGAAATACCAATTACTAACAAATTAAATAGTATATACAACTTTGATCTACAAACTCGCAATCACAATTCCGACACCGTTCGAATTTCTGTTTTCCGCAAAATCAAATACGACTTATCTGTATTTATATTGCCCTCTAGATAGTTGTCCTTTCTCATTCATACGCCTTCCACCCTTTGTGGCCCCCACAGGACAGCCCTCTAATTATTAGGAGAAGACAATCTAATACAGTAAGGCCAGTAATCGAATTGGCCTCCCATCCTATTTAACGATCAAGACCTATTAAAGTTGTGAACCTATACGTCAAGATGATACTTTTAGCTTGTGTCGGCGTATCGATCTATCTAAGTGGCCAGATGGGACTCGTGAAATGCCAAGTGGACAGAGAGGTCCGGACACTTTACAGAAAAAAGGTCAACTATTTAACGCGGACAGCGGACAGAAATGGCCGGAGATTTTACAGAAAATGGTCAACTGTGGAACGCGGACAGCGGGCAAATAGAGCCGGAGATTTCACTGAGAATGGTCAACTATATATGTAACGCGGACTGCTGACAAAGAAGTCCAGAGTCTTTACAGAAAATAGTCAACTATGTAACGCGGACTGCGGACAGAGAAGTCCAGAGTCTTTACAGAAAATGGTCAACTATGTAACGCGGACTGCGGACAGAGAAGTCCAGAGTCTTTACAGAAAATGGTCAACTATGTAACGTGGACTGCGGACAGAGAAGTCAAGATACTTTACAGAAAATGGTCAACTACATGTATATACAGGCCTCAGACCACAGTTAATGCTTCCGGTTCGACCTCAGACCACAGTGAATGGTTTCGGTTCGACCTCAGACCACAGTTTATGCTTCCGGTTCGTTGTACACCAATGTAGTACATTTATCAACTTTAGGCTCATTTTTAAATGAGTTTTATTTATTTCATGTAAATGAAATGAGACTATTTGTCGTATAAAATAAAGCATGATGTTTTCCCTTTAATTGACGTGGTTGATTAATTAGTGTAAAAAAAAAATTGGCGGACACATTATATATGTTGTTGAGCCCATGAGCACAAATTTCAGCGTCATGTCATAGCACAGCGGAATTATGTTGACATAATCAAAAATGAAATTTAAGAATACTTTTCCAGCTCACCACAAATGCATCTTGAAAAGCTGAAAAAAACTATAGCGGCTGGGTCTCGAGCAAAATATTAACCAATTTTTCTTTGGTAAGATCATTTAAGGAGAGGTCCGGTGACTTTACAGAAAATGGTCACTATGCTACGCCGATCGCTAGTGGACAGAGAGGTCCGAAGAAATTAACATGTCAGTTGTAAACGTTGGGAATGGGCAGAGAGGTACGAAGACTTACCAGAAAATGGTCAACCATATGTATCGAAGGGGGGGGGGGGGGGGGGGGGGGGATTAGGGATCTCTGCAGTGAAGCTATACAGATTACTATGTGATATCCAGAATCGATATTATACTGACCAATCAGAACGATATTTCCTATTTACTGCATTCAAGGTCGCAGATCATATAGTCTCGTTCAACCGGACTCTTGTTGTTTGCGCAAGCTACGCCGAACTGAGATAAAGCGTTGGTTGAACGATACTACAGATCCTTCGGAAGATGAAGCGACGGAAGAGTGATTTATTGGGGTTTTTTTCTACATCTTTGTTTTAATCCCTAAGGTATTTACATAACCACAAAGTTGGTAACATTTTTGTCAGAAAACCATTCAACTTATTGCAGAGAATGATCTATTTGCGTTTAGTAGTTTATTCAAAATGGCTCGAAGCCTTGTTCACCGTAGTATTTCGTTTTTGAACTTTTATTTGTGATTAAAACAGAGAAAAAACTGTTTCCCGTTGAACCATGCATATTGTGCTCATATTGTAGGAAGTATCGATATTTTTACTTGTGATTCGCTTTCTTAAAAAATATTCGTATTCCGGCATACTCATGAAATACATGTATACTTGTGTATATTGTTTCAAATGAGAAACCATTAAATATCCTCTACATTGTTAATATCTTATAAAATTGATAAGATATTTCATAAAATTGATAAGATATCGTATAAAATTGATCAGATATTTTATAAAATTGATCATATCTCTTATATATTATATGAAATATTTTCTGAAATTTGTAAGGTATCGTATTGTTTCTAAGAAAGATACGGAAGAGATCTCATTATTTCTATATATATCTTATACAAGTATAGCATGTTGATTTACAATATATAATGGATAAACTTCTAAACATTTTTTTGTGTAAAATATTTTATATATCAAACACAGAATTGACATTCTTCATACGTGTGAGATAACTTAAACGGGACGCGTTTTTAAATCTAGCGAGGCTCTCATCGTAGTGAGCCAATATAGTGTATAACGTTTCTTTTGTACCATCGGATGAAACGCATCCTTCTCGTAACATAGGAAATATACCTAGGTATATATATAGACACGCAGCCATCTCCGGGAATATAACATGAAATACAACACTAATCAAGATTGATTACAATCTGGGTCGGGATCAAGATGAGAGACGCTTAAGATTAGTATAGACGAGCAAGTGATTGATATGGAAGCGTGTCCGTATCGTCAATAACGCTGTCTAACACATATATCGGAAGTATCCTTTCATTAGTTGCAATTTCAGAATCCAATACACTGTACAACAAGCTTTATAAATCTATAATCCACATCTTATAACCAACACGCGTTCACACACAAGTTAGTTGTTTTTGTTTTTTTGTTGTTGTTGTTTTTTGTTGTTGTTGTTTTTTGTTGTTGTTGTTTTTTATTGGGTTTTTTTGCAGGCTTTACCATATTTCCTCCGTAACCGTTTTATTTGGGGAAAATTTATTCCAAATGTGTTCAAACCCACAGCAAAATATACCATGTATAGCGACCATTAAATACATCTTATTTGTTGAAAAATATGTCCCAAATGTGTTCGTGTTTCCATAGCAAAGTATACTATGTATAGCGGCCATTAAGTGTTATTCCTATACATCTTGATTAATTTACTTCGCATCTAAGTTCTTCACTACGATAATATAACTTCAAAGGTCTACCTTTGTGTGAGTTATACACCAATGTGTACATGTTTATCAAATATAGGTTATCGTGACCTCTGTTTTCCGCTTCACTGAATTTCGTTAGATTTTGTTTGGTTAAATTTTGCGTTCAATTATATTTCTAAATTAAAGCTGCAGATGGCATATAACCATGAATGTTTCACAAGCATGTCCTAGTTAAGATCAGATTACAAACAATTTTGAGGGGAAAATAATTTCCGACTGGCATAGTACAGCTGTATCTAACAAGTGGAAGATGTATGAGGCAGGAATAGGTGGACACATCTTTTTCATGTGAAATTAAATATAAACTTTATGGTTTTTTTACAACAATTATTTCAAATTTTATTAATCAACCTGTTTTGCCCGGATGTTAGCAGTGGGGATGGGATAGGGGTGTTAATATGGACGAAACACACTTGGTCGGGCAGGTGACCCCAAACCTGTTCACGTCATATCGGGGCAAATGTAAAATTACAAACATTGAAAACGGATAAAAGTGACATGGAACTTCTACAATCCCAGAAAGTAAAGCGACTACAGGATTATTTGTTATCTCAGAGACCAGCGTATAACGCAACGTTAGGTTGCACAGGCTGTAAGTGTTTCAGTAAAACATGTATCACCTGCATCAAGATTACAGACTCCAACAATCTGCAAGCTAATAATCTTCGCTCTGACAGACCACGTGTACATTTGTTCTTGCCAAGGCAGCCAGTGCAGGCAACCCGTACAAAATTGTTTGAAACCAAATTAAACCGCGGACGTTTCTTACATGTACGCAGAAGTCTCGTGTCAACTGTCTGAACATACACACCGTAAGTGTACATTGCGGTGCTAGAATACATGTATAACACAGGGACCTGAGAATTTGTCTAAATTGCCATCCCAATGATGATATATATGACGCCATCATTGGATTGATCGTAACCCCCTTAAACGTGTAAAACTACTCTGAACATCCTCAGTTTAGGTCCAAATAAAGCTATAACAAGTTATCAGGTCCCTGTGACGTTTACCTGTTAATGTGACCGTCTCGAACGGTATAATGACGGTTGGTTGAGAGATGTTTGGGCGTAGTTTGCTGCATTTTAGGCGTTGGCCGTTTGGTAGTCCGAATTATTCTGACATTTTATCGACTTTTTTATATCGGTCTAGGGTCGATTAACGTCAGAACTCCGGATCGGACATGGATCGAAAGATCTATTCTTTATGCACAAGATGAACATACATAGCATGCCTCAAACAACCAATACAATCACTAAAAACATATTTTTTCAAACTTACTCTGTTTTACTTTACGTTTTTGATAGCCCCGCCTTCTGATGCCACGTGACTAAAATCTCGTCATAACTTCGGTAACGAGAGATCTCAAGTCATGTGACATGGCTCATGTCCTAATTTCCATTAAAAGCATGGGTTGGTATAGAAAACGTTTGAAAATACTGTTCGTATTGATCTTTGAAACATTTTATTGATACCATCTAGTGCGTAAAGAATAGATATTTCGATCCATGTGCGACATGTGTGTGAAAATGACGTTTTGTTTCTAAAATATCAGTTTGAAGAGCGACCCTGGCGCGAGTCGCTTATTTCCCACATATTATAGACGGCCGGAGTTCTGACGTTATAATTGACGCTAGATCGATATAAAAAAAAAAAGTCGATAAAACGTCAGAATAATTCGGACTAGCCGTTTGGGTGTGTTGAGTTCTAGGGTGTGGGATTGAATACTATGTGTTAAATGGACAAAGTGGCGATATTAGAATGCTACATGTATTTAGCAAAATGTCTCTATGAGTTCTGACAACTGACTTTACTGTTTCGGCCTACTGTGGCTCAATGAGTTGTTTTCAGCGGATTTGAGTCGAGACACCGGCCATTTACGCTCTTTGCTTGACAAAGGAAAACAGCCGTTTTCGGAATCTCACAAAATACGTTTTCAATTCCTGTTTGTGTTAAAAACCAAACTTAGCATTTACTGTATATATGTTACTCTCATGAATGAAATGCTTACCATTTTGTCCTACGTTTACTCAATACCAACGGTCATGGCGTCGCACCAGTGGATCCCTTCAAAAGCAACACGTATTTGTGCCAGACTGTCCGATTGAAATCGTTGAGATGATATCAGGTGGCGTCTTAGAACTCGAATAGTTCAGCTAGTGAATCTCCGGCAACTTGCCCGTCTTTTACGCAAAAAAAAAATTGCCCCTGTGCTGCCTTTGAGGAAAGAAAACGACATGCTGTATCTACATGTAACTGCATAATATCGTAAAGGCGACTAAAGCTGATCCCTGCAGAATGGGATTTCTTTTCTTTGTCCGCGGCGTCATGGTCACTGAAGAAACTAACATTAATGAACTGCGACAATTGTAACACTGGATTTTTTTTGATTTTCTTTCATTTCTGCTGTTCCTTTTCAGTGGAATCTTCGTAGACAGACGACTGTCCTCCTTTACGGAATGAATTGCATCTTTACAATATTTATGATATTTTTCCAAGATGCGCCACGGCGCATCACGGCGCACCACGGCGCACCACGGATTAGGTTTGAACGGAGCTACGTTTCATACCATCGTAGATTTTTAAAATATGCATTTCAATCCGTTCAATACGTTCAGAACAACAAAGAAAAATATGGTTTTACATGTAAGATGGACCTAAGACACACACATGGGATTGCTACTTTAAAAATTGGTAAAATATACAGCATGCCATTAATGAATTACACTGCATCATACAGCTGTTTCGTCCTTTTACTCTGTGGTCATATTCGGTTCACAATACATTTAAAACAAAACGATTTACCAATTCGTTGAACAGTCATGTTTGCATGAACACTATCGTGCTTTCTACGGATTCCAGTTCCATCAGATGGTGAACGACAATTGGAAAATGTCCGGAAATTTTCGTTAAAATCCAAGTGATGGGTCCTAAATAACTCAGTTTAATTGACAAACCAGAACAGTTCGCGACTGTAAAACATCCACGTGTTATGGTTTCTGCTGTTATTGGATTATAACATTTCTGGTTGGTAGGTGTATCTAAGGACTGTTCGGGTGGTCGGGTGGCGCAGTGGATAGCACACTTGCCTTTCACCAAGACGGCCGGAGCTCGATTCCCCGATCGGACGTGAAAAGTTTAAAAGTCACCTGTCCGATCACGTGGGGTTTCTTTAGGACCTATTGCACGCTAACGTCCGGGCCAACAAGAGTGATGAATATAAGTTTTATTTATTTATTTCGTAATTGTTGTAAAATAAATTAAGTTTATATCATATTACATGTCTCAGTATTACTTGTTTGAAAACCAAGTAGAAATTAGGTATAATTACGACACAAATGTAAAAATCTATAAAAAGAAACAATTATATTGTTTGATGACTATGCATAGGAAATGTAAATATATGAATACAGATGTGTAGTATGATCATGAAAGTGATAAAGATACTGCCGTCGCTTGGGCTCGAACCCGCGACCTTTGGCTCTCCAGCCCGATGTTCTACTACTGAGCTAAAGAGAAATTCCGTGCAGCTGACTCTTGTAAGGCAATCAAATCAATGCACATCTTTTACATATGTTTGACGGACGTAGCAAATCAACATGCGGAATGGTTGACTGGATCACTTGTCCTAGCGCCAATTCTCTCCGCTAGGTTGCGCTCTTTGATACTAAAAGTTGTATTTTGTAGCGAAACTTATCGGAACAGAGAAAAACTACAGCAGGCAAACCAGTTTAAACGTTATTCGAACGTAATCAGTGTCACTGCAGCGTTAAGTGACTCCCCTCGGTACTGAGTGCGTGAACCTATTTAACAAATCAACTCTTGCTAACTTACGGATAAAAAAATCAATCGTGATATTCATAGCATTTAATCACACAGAAAAAAAAAGTTTAATGGGTAAGCTTCAATTTCAAAATGAAACATACATGAAATGCAATTCGAACAAGATATCTTACATTTAAAAATCTGTTTTAG
Source organism: Mizuhopecten yessoensis (assembly GCF_002113885.1). Lineage (NCBI taxonomy): Eukaryota > Metazoa > Mollusca > Bivalvia > Pectinida > Pectinidae > Mizuhopecten > Mizuhopecten yessoensis. The sequence continues at coordinate 64,990 of NW_018408810.1, read as the reverse complement.
CTCTTATTTTTTTGTAATGAATACGTCACATTTTGCTTCGCTAAAGAAAGTTTTTTAAGCTTTTTAGAGAAAAACCCTGTTATATTTAAATAAGTTGTAACATCACGCTGAAATTTCTATTTACTAATTCGTGATTTATGGCTCCATACGTATAAATTGAAATTCACAATATCAACAAAATGTTAGAATGTTAGATCATTTACGTGCAGATTTCTACCAAATTGGCAGGGGCGATGAGTTATAAAAAACGAAAAGCATTATGTATTATAAAAAGTCACACCATCGGTGCAGATTATTTATATCTCAAACACTTACAAATGTTTGATTTCTGAAATCATCGGCGTAATCAATTTATTTACAATTAATTTAAAAATGGACGCAAAAAACCACCTTATTCGGGCCCGTGAGAGCGAAGCTCTCCCTATAGGTAACACGTATGTAAGAAAAATAAAGAATATTCACAATACCTATGGAACTGAAAAACTTGTCTTAACATGGCCGCCGGTCGCACGCGCTGTAGTCTCCGCCATCTTGATCTCGAAACAAGTTCTCGTTTGCCGAATCTCGAACAAACGTTACATTTTTGTAAGATTTAAAAAAAAAAAA
>NW_018408810.1:0-63980 GCF_002113885.1 Mizuhopecten yessoensis | reverse complement strand
ATACATTTTCTCTATTGCTAAAACTATACATAAAGCAGAGACATATAAAGCATATAGTCAGTAAGTTGCTGAAACAAATGTATTCATCCACAATATATATATGATATATAGATCTATTGACTCTCTTGGCTGCAATGATGGGTATTGAAAAATGACAAAAAATGTGATTTCGCATATTCTTCTTATTTTTAATAAACTTCATATAAATCCAGTTTTTATAGCATTGAACAAATTAGTTTTTAGACATAAAAAGCATAAAAATTGTAAAATACTATGCATAAGTTCTCTCTGGATACAATATTGATAAATCATTGAAGTTAAGTTTGAAGTAATCCAAAGGGCTTATTCGTAAAGATATATACATATATATATGTATATTTTTTCGTGGATATCAGATAACTATGCTATTATACATGATTAACAATATCCATCCTATTATGTTTATAACAATGTCTTTGTAGAATATGCTGCACTTGATTCTTGCAATAGATTCAAGAGGTGCAAATTGAAATACTTATATAGAGTCTAATGAACCTTTCGCATTCTCACATTAATGTCATGTCATCATACGCCTAGGCGGAAAGCTTCAAAATATCAAACATCTTGTCAGCCAAAAAGAAATCAAGAAAGGAAACTTAACTGTAATATACACTGTATAGCTATACATGTAGGTCTGATTTAGTAATTTAACGCATCACTCAATGCTTGAAAGAGTACAGTACCGATATTCCGATACATTTACAGTACAACCTGGCTCCGCCCTCACTAACGGCCGTGCCGTAAAACATATTACCATGTCTATATTAGACCCAGAGTGCTTGCCCTTTCAGTAGCTCTTTGCTGTAGTTTTACGATCAGAGTGTTAGTCTCGTTCAACCAGACTCTTGTTGCCTGCGCAGGCTACGCTAGTCTCGTTCAACCAGACTCTTGTTGCCTGCGCAAGCTACGCCGAATAGAGAGTCTAGTCAAACGCAGTGCTTTCGTTTTGTGACATCATAACGAAGCTTACCGAGATTATGGTAAAAAAAAATCATTGGTCAAAGGTTGACACGCCCTTTTTAAGTTTTGAAGTCAGAATTTGATTGGCCCAAAATTACATTTAATATTTTAAGCCATTAAAAAATTACCTGTATATATGCATTCCTGAAGTATCCATGTTTTCACTATTAACGAGAAAAATGTAAGAAAATGCTTAAAAAAGAATTATTTCATGTATTTTCATTGAATATTTTACAATAATTCATGAAGCTAACAAGACTATTGATACAAGTCAATCCAGATTACCTGAGTGAGAACTTGAAGGTGATTTGAATGGTGTACAGGTAAAATTTCACTTGCTTTTTATGCTTTTTTTCAAACTTGAGTCAGCCTTGTTGGCTTTGTGCTTAGTTATGATTTATTCCATGGAAATATATGGCATTATTCTGAAGATTTGACACATTTTCTTACATTGTTCTCGATATAAGTGAATAGACGGGTACTTCAGGAATGCATGTATAGGTAATTTTTTTCATTAATTTCATTATTCGGTGAAATGTTTAATGGCGTTGACATAACGTCCGGAAACGAAAGTAGAAATACTGCCCTCTGGTAGTGATAATGTTAATGCACTGTGTTTGACCAGACTCTTGAATTACAAGTGATCAAGCGTCTGGTTGAACGAGACTAAGGCTACGCCGAACAGAGATTACAAAGTGATCAAGCATCTGGTTGAACGAGACTGTCAGCGTGTATCCTTCGTCCCCAGTATACTGTAGAATTGTCGGTATGTTCATCAATTATATTCGGTATTTATGGTCCTGACCGATCGTTTATATAAGGTCCTGTCCATTTAAGAAGATGTTTGAGCGAATTGTAGTTAACCTTTGTCATGACATGTAATTGATTTCCGTCAACTGATTGAGACAATTAAAGAGGGGGTTGTTACACCTGCCACTGGCGCATATTAATGCTCTACCCACACATATCTCTAGCACGCAATCTGTTGAAGAATCTGATGGCTGCGTTGGAGATTTGTTTTGAGATACTCATTGCAGTAATATTTTCCAACAACCACTACCTATTCCAGGCCAATCGGGAACCGTCGGCACTTTCCGTAAACGAGAAACGGAAATTGCCGACGGTTCCCTTTTGGTTCCCGGCATTATTTATCATTCCCTTTACATGAGATGTTTTTTTTCATCGAATTGGAGTTAAGATCTTGTCTTTGTAGACTGACGAAGTGTCAATTTTGTTTTATATGAACCCCCACCTACCCCAATATTATCTCTTGATCTCATTCTACTTGTGAAAAATATATGATAAAACAAATATCAATATCATTATTAATCCATTTAAATTAACTGAAAATTTTCGATAACGTGCCTTCATTTCTGTTAAAATAGTTATATCGTTTCCTTCCAGAATTTAAAATATCAACAAGTTTTGAATTGTTGTTACTGTTAGTGCCTTCATAGCATTGACAGACAATAAAATAGAGTGTGTTCATTCGATATAGTGTATGGCACTGCGTAACTATAAAGTTGATGTTTACAATTCTCACTCCACAAGCTCAAAGTTAGAATTTACCGAGTCTCCCGAAATTGTGTTTAAATTATCACCATTTCCATTTTTTAAGACATTTAATTACACAATAAACAAAGCTCCTTTATAACTTAGACCCAATAACAGACGCCATACGAATGCTTAAACTGTATGTTTTCTGGTTTAAACATGCCACTTGAATTATCATTCTGACATACAAATTTATTTATAGCTTCCATTTGTCTCTTCTATAACATGTTGTTTTCTTCTGGTAATTAGATTAAATTTTTAGAATTTATTCAGAAAAATATGTTTTGGCGATAAATAGTGAAATACGTCATTACTGTATTGTTTATTTAATGAACTTAAATGCACAAAGTACCTGAAAATTCAATTAGATAGCATTGCAAATATAAACAAAATACATTTCTTACATCTTTCCTTTAATCTAATTCTTGGAACCAAATGTTATGTCAATAATTTGTTTATAGTATTAAAAGTTTTGCAAAGTTGGTGGTCGGTTTCCACAATGAATAACATATTCGTCATTAACCAAGACGGCCGGGGTTCGATTCCCCGGTCAGACGTGAACAAGTATGGGGTCACCCGCCTAAATACGCAGGTTTTCTCCAGGTACTCCGGTTTCCTCCAAAATTAAGACACTTCGCATGCTAATATCCGGGCCAACAAGACTGATAAATAAAAGTTGTTATAACTTGTTTCCTAATTGTCGTAAAATAAATAAAGTTTATATTATATTACAAGTCTTATTTTTCCTGTTAGAAAACCAGCAACTCTTATTTAATAAGTTCCTGACTCTATCGCAACCTTACCCAATATCAAAACAGGATGTCACACACGCGTGGTACGCTTCATGCAATGCAATTTGTTGCAATTTGTGTTCGCATATATAAGCTGGCTGCGTATTCATGCAGAGAATGAGTCAGCCATCGCCCCAATTCGGGAACCGTCGGTACTTTCCGTAAACGGAAAGTGCCGACGATTCCCGATTGCAATCGCCCCATGTTTACACACCAAGTTCAAGTTCAAGCTCTTTATTACTTTCGATTCACGGGCCACCAGTTACCAAGTAACAAAAGTTCGATATTTACGGTGCATAATACACAATAGCATACCACAACATTACACACACTCACAACACAATTACAAATAGAAACAGTAACACATGTTTTGAGTGTAAAACTATAGCTATTTATAATAATTTGGTTTTTCTCGAATTTGATTTTTCTTTTATATATTTCCCTAGGTTCGCTATTTCTTTTGTATTCTTCACAATTAGCGGTCCTATCAATTTAAAGATGTTTGGCTTATTAAAATATAGTAAGTTTTCACAAAAAAAATCTCGCAAATTAGAATAACATGAGCAAATACCACTGTTGCATACATCACCTTGGTCTTTCGTAGGGACCTAGATTTGATTAAACCTTCATTTATGTTTCGCGCACCAGTAAAACTCTATTTGAGACAGTATTACCTTGACACAAATGTACAAATACGGTAGGGTTTTCACATTGTAATCACGTTTGTACAAAAAACGCATTTTCTGGTCGCATATTCTTAAAATAGAAACGGCATTATAATGACCTTTTTTAATCGAACGGGTCTTGATGTCACATCTTCGAAGTTGCACATGTAACGTTCACTTCCGTTCTGTGCACATTTACGAAAGCATTTCGATAGGTTCAATGCTTGTCGTGATATTGGCTTTGGAAGAGAACTAGAGTATATATGTTTCTGTATATATGTCAATAATACCTCTGCTAAATCCAATTAGACGGCGCTTTATTCACTCAGCAGGAAGCTCTGCGCATGACAATCGTTACGGAATCGAACGAAGCGATTAGTGTTTGCTTTTCGCACTTGGAACACCGCGGCCAATTCACTTCGCATCATTTAGTGAAAGGTACTGTAATCGGGACGAAGTGTTCCGAAGGACGTGCTTTTCAGACAGTTTCATGAAAGATATCCACCAGTACGAATTCCACAAAATAATGATATAAGATATCACATGTCAGAAGACACATGTGCACCACCTGCCCTTAATAAATTAAGTTTGTTAAATAAGTATACACAGTACATATATGTATAATAAATCGGACGCGTGATCCCCATCCCACTCACAAATTCTAGGAGCACTGCTACATTACTTTCAGTTCCACTTAGACTTCTTTCAACTTAATATCGCTGTTCGTACATTCTTAGCTTTTGAGAACTAATCCTTGTACATTAATTGTGGAGAAGACAAAACATTGTTCTAATTGAATTGTAAGGGACCAGGTGTGTTCACCTCGTTGCCGTCCGGGACCTGCATAGGCTGAATTCTAACGACTGTTGCTTTATTCCGACCCTGTTGATAGAACGTCGCTCTCTTGAAATCAGACATTATATCACGTTCGGGCAACGCTTCACCTTCCGGGGCGTCAGGTTTCACTTCCTGTTAGGAAGATCGTGATGTCTTATAGTTATGGCCTCTTAGCGGCTTTTATAGGGTATTGAGTTTACATGTACCGGCCTATCACTCAAATGAGCTTGCACACCATACCGTGTAGGCTGTCTAATTGGGCAGTAAATCTTCTCTCAGCCTTTCGTTGAACCTACTGTCATTTTATTTGATACAGACCGTCATAAGTGTCACTCTAAGGTTGACATCAGATCTGCGCTATCGCAATGAGGCAAATAGACACCCAAACAGGCCGCCTCCAGCACACATGACGCACTAAAACATTGGTAGGAAATCATATACAACAGAAATCAGAATTTTTAACTTGAAATTATATATTTATCGGTAACTTTGTTGAATATTTATACATTATAAGATTGTTCTTTGACATTTACACTTATGTATATAAAGCCAAAGGTCATAGGTAACTCTTGGTATTATTTTGCTATAACACTTTGAACCTTTTACGATCAAAGGTAAAATGATATTAAGTAACCCTAAAAAGGACTAAAAATCGTATTCTTTTTATACAATATTGCTAAATATAATTGTATCTGATAAAAAAATGACAATAGATTTTTTTAATTAAACATTTTTTATTGCCTTTTTTACATAACAATGATATTGGGCACAAGGCAAAAAATACGTTTAAATAAAAAAAAAAAATGTCATTTATAGTATAAAACAGAATAAATATTGACAAAGATATATAATCTTAAAGATGGAGTAGAACACCTAACGGAAAATGTAGATGTAAAAATTACGTGAAGTTTTGCTTTTAAAATTATAAAAAAAAAACAATTTAGTTTCTTGTTTTAAAATCAACACGTTATAATCATTTTAAGAAAGTAATTAGCAAATTACAGGCACAGTTGCGATGTAAGCAGAAGAAGAAGAATTGGTTTGCTTTTTGTTATATTATGTTTAACGTCCTATTAACATCTAAGGTAATTTAAGTACGTGCCTCCATGTGTGTTGTGTATGCATGCATGCGTGTATGTGTGCCGGAGACAGGGTACGTTTGTGTATTTGCCTCCTTGTGATAGCGCGGATCTGATGCCGATTTTATAGTGCTATCTCACTGAAATACAGTACCGAAGACACCCAGCAGAGCATTCCGCCCGGTCACATTATAGAAGAAGAAATAGAAAAGAAGAAGAAGAAGAAGAAGAAGAAAAAGAAGAAAGGAGTAGAAGAAGAAGGAGAAGAAGAAGAAGAAGAAGAAGAAGAAGAAGAAGAAGAAGAAGAAGAAGAAGAAGAAGAAGAAGAAGAAGAAAGAAGAAGAAGAAGAAGAAAAAGAAGAAGAAGAAGAAGAAAGAAGGAAATAAAATGAAGAGATAAATACTTATCCACATAAACGCATTAAACAAATTGCTCTCATAGGCCAACAGATATCACCACAGAACTTCTAGATTACCTTTTTTGGCGAGGGTAGGGGTTTGGGGCTGCCCCTGTTGGAGGAATGCACATTGTTTACAAACCAGATACATTTCTACGCGCTTGAATTATCTATATATTTGAAATCACTAAGTAAACATCAGTATTTGAGAACATCTTTAACTTTTTATTAAAACGAGACTTAAATGAGAATTCGTTTAATGCCCCAACTTCCTTAGATAATCGTTATACGAATTGCAACTTGATGTACAGGATTCCGAAAATCACCCGTTAACAGACTGCAGGCTATTTGGCCCTTACATCTCTTTGTACAATGTATGCCATCAAAATCGTATCATGGTAATCATCAATCAATTAAAACGTCATACCACGGTATTAGGTAAGTATACGTGGTCCCTTGTTAATCCAGGACCCAGTTTCATTATCGTTCCTGTATAATCTTTTTTAAATATCTAAATATTGTGGACACGATATCTGACATTCTGATATCTCTCGTGAATCTGATGAAACCATATGTATATTTCCCCTAATCTGTATTGCCCGACACCTGTTTGACTGAAATACTAATTAAGTGCATGTAACCTCCCCACTATATCAGAACTGTGAAAATTCGTAGGTGACATCACAAGGGATATCCTATCGTTAGTCGCCACCGGGAACCGTCGCCACATTCCGCATACGAGGAAATACATCGGGAATAGAAAGGGCGGAGTTATACAGACAAATCTTGTCAAAAAAGTCTTCCGGTTTAGGGACCAACTAGTAAGTCACCGTAGCACAACAACTGTCATGGCGGAGCTTGAAGCGCATGTGGATTTTTATAGTTTACGGAAAGTGCCGACGATTCCCGATTTCCGTAATACCGGGCGAGCACATGGCGTACATGTAGATTCTGACAAATTTCTTTTAGAAAATCATTATATGCGTTGATGAAAAATTCTCAGCGAAGGAAAACATTTCTTCTGAAAATCCTTAGGAATTTGCCTTGGTGGAGATACGTTCCGGGGGCCTGGCACTCGTGATATTGACATATTTTCCATGCATTTGATTTTAACACATGACACGAATTAACCAACTAAACACCCCGCCCCATCTCCCTAGATCATCCCCAGGATCCTTCCCTCATGTCGGCCAGTGTTAGACCCGCGTACGGTCCAGATTGCCTTCATCATCTACATGTACTAATAAACACTTCTCGCGAGAAATGCCTCCATTTTGAAAAACCAATAATGAGAACTTCTACGTGAGTGGATGCAGGCAATACAAACAACGACTTCATTGATTAGACCCGCTAAGCCAGCTATGAGAACAACTCGTTCGAAATTCGTCCATTTGATAATGCATGTGTTTTTATTGGATGTTTGTCTGGAAAAATGCCTTACACTTTCCAGAACAATTTCTGAATCCTTATTTATGAAACAATTTGTTTGTTTCAACTGCACATTTAAAAGTTAATATATATGTGGTCGGTTGGCGCAGAGGATAGCGCTTATGCCTTTCATCAAGGCGGCTGGGGTTCGATTCCTCGATCGGACATTGAAAGGTATGTCACTGGGTACTCCGGTTTCCTCCCACATTTGGAATAATTATAATTTTGCAGTTATATGGCTTGGAAGTAAAGACAATTTTCTGCCACAAAAATAATATAGGTTGTCAGAATTTTAAGGATTTTTAAATGGAAATTTTTGTAAGAAGGAGTGAGTTTTGAAAAAAACAATTAAAGACACAATTTTAGCAAAATAATGTCTATAAAAATGATACTGCATAGATTAGTATTGCATTAATGTATATCAATTTAATAAATGCTGAAATTGTGTAAAATAAATTATCTATAAACGATTAAAAATTGACATGTTATAATAAAACCATATACACATAGTAATTGCATGTAAGAGTTATCTTTCATGAAAAACTTTACAGTAGTGAAATAGGTAGCCGGTTTCATGAAGTACAGAAAAATGGACACATATGACTCGTTGATAAAAAAACAAATGGCTTGCTTTGAAATACTTTAATATTGAGAGAACACACTGTTCTGTCAATAATAAACATACAATATTCATCAGTTTAAGATTAAGCAATGGCAAAACATAAACATAATGACTCATTATACAGTAATTATAGTACAATGTATTTCTGTATTCTAATATTCTGGCAAGAACGACAACTCTTTGGTGATATAATTATCATCAATGTTTTCTACTTATTTTTCCTGTATTTTTGGCACTTTCTAAAACAAAATGGAATATGCAGAAATCGTGATACTGTTTCCCTACATTAGATTTTCAACTAGGGATGTACTTCCTTTTTCCGTTTATCAATACACTCATTCGACCTTAAGGCGTCTGACATATTGACACATACCACTAGCCCTCCACCACTGGGTCGCAGGTTCGAGGCCTACGTGGGGCAGTCGCCAGGTACTGGCCGCAGGTCGGTGGTTTTTCTCCGAGTACTCCAGCTTTCCTCCACCACCAAAATCTGGCAAGTCTTTAAATGGCCTTAGCTGTTGAAAAGACCTTAAAAAACACTGTATATATCATAATACACAATAAGGTGCATAAGACTATCAAATGTGTAGATGATATAATTGTACATGAATTTAACGTTAATATGTAATTCAACGAAAATCAGGAGCAGATCATTCTATCATGTTTATCTTTTTTTTATACTTAAAAAATTGTATTTTAGAATGATAACTTTAAATTGTATTATACATGTGGATGTGTTACACGTACAAATGACCGATGCGGCGCCATCGCTGTGGGAAGGGAGGTAAGCGCTTGTGGAATTCCGGATAGCCTATCTTTAATCGCCGCTTAAATATTTTTTGTAATTTCATACTTATCATTATTCGGGTCACAAATACATTTTTGAGAGGGGATTAAAAAAACAACAACACGGAACTGTGTAAAAATACTTTTTTTGAACATTTAAACTTGATTTAAAAGAAGACCAGTTGCATGAAACCCGTTGGGAAAACGTCGTAGCCTTACCTTGTCCACAAATATCCTGATTTAACTTTAAGCTTCACTAACGTAATCACCACAGTCGAATTGTGCAAGTATTCATATCTTTCATCTGATCTTTTTCAATGCTCCTTTTTCCGACAGACTAGGTTCAATTTACATCCTTAAATGGCGCTTTGTCGTGGTGAGCCATTTTATTTTTTCAGACACTGGACTGCTGTGGCGAAAAAGCGCTATGTCACGTTTTTAGTTAATACGTACATTTTTAGTTTTTCCTCATAATGACTAAGGAAACACGCAGTTATTCATGATAACTCTAACGGAATACATCAGTTCACATTTTCCCAGTCCATATTTATTTTGACTTCTTCGGTAGTGACTTCTTTGTTTAAATCTACGAAAAGATACGTCACACCCCATGCTAGATTTTCCTATCTCGTCCGATCTGTCTGGTACCTTTACGCGACATTTCGCAGAATTTTTACACAGCGATGTATTCAGCGACTCAAAAATGACAATGCATATTTTAGATAATCTTGGTTGTCGTTAAATGTATTGTTTTTGGTGTTGTTAGATATCTGATGTTGTTCGTTGACGCCAATTCGGGTACCTCGTAGCATTTAACCACGATCTTTGACCTCTTGTTTGTCCTCGTAGTACAAAAAGCGGACAACAACTGGGAGGACTTTACCATGAACGTATTTCTGGAATCGGTGCAGATTCCAAGGTGACGTTGAAAGAAGTCACGCAAGGTTGTATTTCATGTTTCTAGACTTTTGGTCTTCCACCTCTAGTTTGATTTCTTCACAGTCCTTTCTTAAATTCATTATTTCGTTTTGGATAATGCATTGATTTATTGAAATGTCTCTGGTTTCCATTATTACACCTTGGAATTCTCCGTGTGTTTTTGATGATGTTGTCTTTTTTTTCAGTCTTTCTTTTCACATGTTCATAGAATTCCCCGATAGCTTCCGTACTTTTTTCTATTTCAATGTTTTTCTGTACTATTTCCTTCACCTGATGTTCCATAGTAATATCCTTCGCATTTAGGGAAGTTAATGCAGCATCTATACGATCAATCTTGTGTACTGGTGTTTCTAATCGATCGCTCATGTTTTTCATCATCTCTATAAGTTGCCGCATAGAACTGGCTGTATCTGTTTCGGTGTCCCCGTGTAGGACCCCGCGCACACTTTCTTATATACTGGATGTAGTGCTTCTAGTCATCATTGTCGTCGCGTGCTGGCTTACGCGCCCATATGCATGTACATTGTAGCACACAGGTGACACACTTACTGCATACTTCCCACCTCTCACAATGGAAAACTGTGGGCAATAAATCACTTGCTACCACAATCCACTGCACACATAATCCCCTTTCATGACCAATCATGATTACATGACCATGAAAGGGAGTGTGCCCAGTGGACTGTGGTCACAAATGCTGTAAGAAAGGGGAGATAATCAATAAGTAAGTAACGAGTTAACAGTGGAAAGAATAAACTTAGTTGACACATTTAAAATAAGAAAAAAAATAAGTTAAAAATGGTAATTTCATGATTGAAACAAACAATAAAAATTACTGAGTTGGCAGCGTTTTTGATTTCCTTATCACGTGAGAGGATAAGCATTTCATGGAAAAGTTTATAATCTTAAGGAGCTATTTCTTAATTTAAAATTGTACATTCAAATATACCATTCATTGAAAGAACTGGAATTCATTAGGGATTGATAAACCCTTACATTGTATGTATGAAAATGGTTTCAATATCCTGTACTTTTGCCACATCTTGAAAATTAAACTGAAAATGTAGTCAGAAATTCAACATTGCGTCCCGTATTTTGTTCTAATTGTTGCACAGACACGCCTTATCTTCCCTGACACTGGAGCTGGGTGGTTATACAAAAACACTTGCATCCATTATGAAGGATACACTCAGACTGGGCTATTGAGAATAAAGAAAAACATCCGAGTAGTACTCACTAACACAGGTACATGTAAATTATCTGCAGTGTAGAGTTGGTTAAAAGATTGTCCAGGTGAACATTTTTACTCAATTTTTCTGTTTTGTTCGAGTTGGGAAGCATTCAGTAAGCCAGTTATTGCATGATTTCTCGGCACTCGGGACTTATTACACCCTCGATTTGCTCGGGTGTAACAAATCCCTTACTGCATACTTCCCACCTCTCACAATGGAAAACTGTGGGCAATAAATCACTTGCTACCACAGTCCACTGCACACATAATCCCCTTTCATGGCCAATCTTGATTACATGACCATGAACTTGGGTGTGCCCAGTGGACTGTGGTCACAAATGCTGTAAGAAAGGGGAGATAATCAATAAGAAGTTAACGATTAAGTCAATACAGTGGAAAGGATAAACTTAATTGACACATTTAAAATATGAAAATTATCAAAAATAAGGTTAAAAAGGGTTATTTCATGATTGAAAAACAAACAAACAAAACGACTGAGTTGGCAGCGTTATTAATTTCCTAATGTTGTGTCGACGGTCTGTTTACATTACGTCATCCGGGCTTTAACCGGAAGTGTTGCGTAGCAGATCCCGTGATGCTTGGGTGAATATACCTGGACCCCAACTCTCTTACTTCCAGGATTCCAGACTGTACGGACGGTTTATGGTGCTCTGCATATTGTTGTCATTGTACTCCTTCATTCCTACAGTCTGCTCTACTTATAGTAGTGACAATTTATCGGTGAAGTAATAATTACCTTCTGTCTTGGTCTTGCAAGCCGTCACATGGTTGACTATATCATAATGTCGCTGGACAGGTCAGGTCAAGTAATATAGCTCACCATACTAGTAAATATGTATCTGGCACGGTACCCAACAATATGCGAGGTCACCGAGAAACTGTCACTACTATAAGTAGAGCACACTGTAGGACTAAGGGGTTACAATTTCTACAATATGCAGAGCACAATAAACCGTCCGTACAGTCTGTTGTGTCGACGGTCTGTTTACATTACGTCATCCGGGCTTTAACCGGAAGTGAGGCGTAGCAGATCCCGTGATGCTTGGGTGAATATACCTGGACCCCAACTCTCTTCCTTCCAGGATTCCAGACTGTACGGACGGTTTATGGTGCTCTGCATATAGTAGTCATTGTACCCCTTCATTCCTACAGTCTGCTCTACTTATAGTAGTGACAGTTTCTCGGTGACCTCGCGTATTGTTGGGTACCGTGCCAGATACATATTTACTAGTATTGTGAGCTATATTACTTGACCTGACCTGTCCAGCGACATTATGATATAGTCAACCATGTGACGGCTTGCAAGACCAAGACAGAAGGTAATTATTACTTCATTGGTGTCAGAAGTGCTAGGATAGCATTGCCTTTTAGTGTGGAATTTATTCGCGCTGTATTTCTGATAATTCAACAGCTTTGAGTCGGAATTTTTCTGATTTTTACCTGTTGTAGTAGTCACGTGGTCACGCGGTTTTCATTCCGATATTTGTATCAGATATCCGGAAATTACGGCAGTTATTTTGGAAAGAGAGGGAAAAAACTGACAACATTTTAAAAGAACATTAATTAATAAAAACAACATGGCCCAACACTGTTTGATAAATATCAACACTGCAACAGAAATGGAAATGAGGCAACTTCCAGGCATAGGGCCTAGGAGGGCTGCCAGAATTATGGAAATTCGGGAACAATTTGGGTTCATTTCAATGCCCCAGTTTACATCAGTTTTTGGTGGGAGGAGGATGGACAGGGACCTAATAAATCTTATAGATTTTGAGGACAATATCCCTGTGCCGGACAGCCAACATTCTGAGTCACAGAATTTAAGAGATCTGCTAGGACATGTACCATCAGATATGGGTGCTACCACACCCCAACAAGGGACAGATGACCTAGCAGCCCCACCAGTAAGGGAACGGCAGATGTTACGTTCAGTACCGGGTGAACCCCCATATACAGCCCGAATACGGACCCCTACCCGTGTTGCCTCACCCCATGTTGCCCAACCCGTTGCACACACCACTAAACCTGGTGCAGGTAAGGAGGCTGATACCTATTGCCCTGATGTGGACAACAGCACTGACCCATGGTCATCAACAAATCTACAGGGTAAGCAGCCAAGACCTGCACGAGAACAGAACCCATACATGGCTGATTTCCCCCAGGTTCCATACCAAAATTTATCAAGGGACGAGGGAGCCAGGTATAAGGTTCTGTCTAAACATGGTGTTAAACAGGAGATGGTGGAGCACAGCACAGCTGAATCTGGATATTCGTATGTATCAGGTTCCTCCAGGATGCATGAAATGTATCAAGAGCTGATACGTATGCGAAGCAGTTTAGCCGTTGAGGACAAGTACCAGCCCAGTTGTCCATCAAGTCCAACTGTTTACCAGGACATGCCAGTGAGAAGTCCGAGGAACCTTGACAAAGGCAAGCACCGACACTATACATCAAGTCAGTGCTCCAGGTCGTCAAGGTCACCGGATATGGTTCCTACTCATAGGAAACATACAGAGGCTCCTGGTACACAGATGGTATCATCTAGGCATAGAGACCACCAAAGGTCACAGGACAACACTGATGGCCGAGGTTTGGTATCGGACCGGACACGAGGGAAACCTTATGAGGGAAAACACAGGGGTAGCCATCATAAATACAGAACCCCTTCAAGGTCACCCTCGCCCTCGGAGTCATTATATGACTCGAGGTCAAAATCTAGGTCGAGGCCATCAGGGAGGTATGCTGGGAGGTCCTCAAGAACACCATCAAGGGACAGACATGGCCGTAGACACAGTCCTTATAGGACAGGACACAGCTCTTATAGGGCTAAATCTCGTCACGGTCATAGAAACAGGAAGGATAGGTCGCATGCCCGACGTCGACATGGACAACGTCATCATGATAGTGAGGGGAGAGGTAGGTCAAGGTTTTACTTTGATTCCTCTGATTCCTCCAGTGACGGCGACTACTCTGAGGACTACCATGAACATTCATCCAGAAGGGGAAATCCTATGAAATTACCCAAAAATCTGAAGTTTGATGGTAAAACTAATTGGCTGTCATTCAAGCAGAAGTTTGACAGCTACAGACACGTCCTCGAATGGTCACACAGTCAGTTTCGGGATTATCTTGGATGGGCATTAGAAGGAAAGGCGTTGGACTACTTCACCCTAGTCACAAAGATGGGAAGCTGCCATTCTTTCCGGGAAATCATGCGTAAGCTGGAGACTCGTTTGGGCGCCAAAGAATTAACAGAGACGGCCAGGATACAATTTCAGCAGGCCAGTCAAAGCCAAGACGAGCCCTTAGATGAATGGGTAGATAGAGTCATGACTCTAGCCACTCCAGCTTATCGCCACCTACATGAAAAATATGGCTGTACTGAAGCTATCGCCAAGTACTGTCAAGGAGCCACAGACAAGGAAGCAGGTAAACATGCTTGTCTGGGCCATCCAAGATCAATGGAGAATGCGACTAATCTGATGAAACACTTTCAGTATGTCAGTCAAGCTATGGACAATAAAAAGGGTAAGCGCAAAGATCAAGATGTTACTGGAAACGTCAATGCAGTATCTGCGAGCGACTCCAGAATGGAGGAGATGATAGAGAAGGCTATCAACAAGCTTGCAGAGAAACTGGGCTGGACGAAAGTACAAGACAGCCAGTGATAAACCCGCTTACAACAAAGATCAGAAGTCCATGGTTTGAGGTAGAATGCCGTAGCCGCATGGTAAATATAAACCAGTTAGCCATGTCAGAATGTGACCCCGTTACCTATCCAACTAAGGAGCATCTGGCTACACTACCAGAGGACATGGAGGTCGCAGTGGGGGTACATCCGAAGCACCAGTACTCGCAGGAGCAGTTCAACCGCGTTGTCCAGGAGCTGCGTCAACTTATCCTTCTGCCTAGTGTCGGAGCAGTCGGCGAGATTGGGCTGGACCATTCTGTCCCTAGGGAGCAGTGGGCTCAGCAGTCAGTTATGCTGGAGAAGATTCTGCCACCTGTGGAACCCAGGCATGTCCTGGCATTACACTGTAGAGGAATCACCGGAGACAGTGGAGCGGAGGCCTATCTACTTCTGCTCTATTATGTGAAGAAGGCTGTGGGTCCTGACCAGAGAATACATCTCCATTGTTTCAGTGGAGATTCGTATGTTCGTGACCAGTGGACCAGTGCCTTCTCACAGCTGTACTTCGGATTCACCAGTATGGCTGCTAAGTTCAAAAACCAGCAGTCCCAAGCCGTGAGGGGAAACAACTCTGAACGAGTACTGTTAGAGACGGACGCTCCATATTTTGCCAGACCTGGAACCAAGTGCTCCGCACCAAACCAACTGTTCCGGACAGCGTCGTCTCTAGCACGTTACTTCAAGATGAACCCGGAATCACTGCTTGCTACATCTGTCCAGAACGCCCGACGACTGTATCGACGCGTGTAGGTTATTTTATAACATCTATGGTCAGGGGTACCTGGTCTTTTAGGCCAGGTGTGTGCTTATAGTGCTACCCTGTACCTATACTCCAGAAGACCTAAAGAGGCTGGGCCTTGACTCTGTGTTTCATGGAGCAACAACCAGTAATAGAATATGTGGAAAACACAGGCTTATAGCTTGTGGGAACTTGAACTAAGGGTCAGGATATTCTCCAATTCAGGATCTCCCAGAACGAAGGATTTTCATTATAAAGTGGGGAGGAATGTTGTGTCGACAGTCTGTTTACATTACATCATCCGGGCTTTAACCGGAAGTGAGGCGTAGCAGATCCCGTGATGCGTGGGTGAATATACCTGGACCCCAACTCTCTTCCTTCCAGGATTCCAGACTGGACGGACGGTTTATGGTGCTCTGCATATTGTAGTCATTGTACTCCTTCATTCCTACAGTCTGCTCTACTTATAGTAATGACAGTTTCTCGGTGACCTCGCATATTGTTGGGCACCGTGACAGATATTTATTTACTAGTATTACTAGCGTTGTGAGCTATATCTCTCCTGCCTGACCAGTCCAGCGACATTGAGATATAGTCAATCACGTGGCGGCTTGGAAAACCAAGATAGAAGGTAATTATTACTTCACTTATCACGTGAGAGGATAAGCATTTCATGGAAAAGTTTATAAACTTTAGGAGCTGTTTCTTTATACAAAATTGTAGATTAAAATATCCCATTCATTGAAAGAAATGGAATTCCTTAGGGATTGATAAACCCTTACATTGTATATATAAAAATGGTTTCAATATCCTGTACATTTGCGACATCTTGAAAATTAAACTGAAAATGTAGTCAGAAATTCAACATTGTTTCCCGTATTTTGTTCTTATTGTTGAACAGACACTCCTTACCTTCCCTGACACTGGAGGTGGATAGTAATCCAAAAACACTTGTATCCATTATGAAGGATACACTCAGACTGGGCTATTGAAAATAAAGACAAACTTACCTGGTTCTGATTATTACTCACTCACACAGGTACATGTACATTATCTGTGTAGGGTAGGTAAAAAGATTGTCCAGGTGAACATTTTTCATCAGTTATCAACGGAGCTCTCAAAACCGTGTATGCCTCTGTTCGGCGCGATCTTGAAACACGCGGACATAATCCCTAGACTGTTGTCTAAATGAAACAGGTGTGTACAGATGTGTAATTTTATGATTTCAATCGGCTTTACATAAGAAATCATTGGTTATTACATAAACTTGTTCAGATTTTTAAAAAAAGTAGAATTACACAGTTAGATAATAGCCTATGTTGAGCTTCAAATAATCATCTTGATGATAATTAACCATTGTTTTTAAATTATTTGCAGTTCTTAATATAATTATCGGTCATTCAATATTGAGACAAAATAAACATACATTTTATATACATGGAACACTCAATTCCCCAGAAATAATGAAAGGTTACAAATTTCATCAAAATGGTAATTAAATTAAAAAAAGAACAAGAACAGCGAAACTGAATACAAATACTTCAACATATATTCATAAGTTTTCAAAGTACCGATGTTATAACTATGATGCTCGTGATCTCCTATATTCCAATACATTATTCTAGAAACAAGTACAAATGGTAATATATGAAAGTGAGCGAGTATAATTATGGTTTTTCCGTTACTGTCCTACTATCTATCACTAATGAATTTGTTTTTCTCTTTCTCTTTCCAGATATCGTTTACTTGTTAATATGTACAATATATTGTTGTGAAGACATTTAAAATATGTCTAGGTTAAGCAAAGAATTTCACTAATGTGTATCCATTCGTTTACTGTTCCATTCGTGAATGAAACAAAGAAAACAATACCCTTTTTTGAATAGCCTCTTTATAGTTATTTTAGACATCACATCTTCTCTTGTGGATAATCTATTAGGATTTGTTTATCTTCATGTTGTCATGTTGTCGTTGGTATGTCTAACAAAACTAATAGAAATATACTTCATCATACTAGTTCCTATTTCAAAAACACTAAATGATTCTCAATGTATAAGTAATATCTTGTAATTGAATATCGGTATAGAAAAAGGCTTTCATGTATATAGGCTAAGCATCAGGGGCGTAGCTAGGCCCAACGATATGTGTAAGCCCAGGCGAGAGGCCTGGGGGCCGCCCAGCGAGTCCAGGGCAGGGCCCTGGATGGGTGTTCAGGGGGGGGGGGGGGGCCCCCCCCCCCCCCCCCCCCCCCCCCCCCCGGAGGAAAATTCTTTTTTATGATTTGACGAAGCATTCATATTGTTATCAGAGACAGTTATTTAAAGACATATTTTAGTGTCAAATGCGCTGAAATGAAGAACATCACATAACTTATGTTCACTTTTATGTTTATTTTACACTGCACGTTGCCTATCCAACATGCAGTTTACAGCTTAGAGCTAGAAATGTCTAAGAGATAAAAGACACTTTCCCTTTCTTTTGTGTTATGAAGGTCTGTACTACGTTGTTCGTATTGGTAGGAATTTCTCTGTGGACATGTAGCATTACTAGCGAGGTAAGACGGTCTTGGTTTGTCTTGGTACTCTTCAGTAAAAAGTTCCACTGAGGCCCTTAGGGATTGTATGTCTTGATCAAAAATTCTTTGTTTTATCAATGGTTATAACATATTATGCTGAGATATACATGGATTTAACCAAACATCACTAAGCCCTAGATCAATTAATTCATCTCTTACTGCTTTAGTCCAGTTGAAATCGTGTTTACTACAACATTGTAATAAAAATCTATAGGAGGAGGATATGATACAATTTCCAGATGTTAAGATCTTAAACCAATATTTCATCATTCTAATTTTTCTCATCCAAACTAGAGGTAATCGTCTTAATTCAAGATATACCATATTGTTATTGGCCAATTTCTTCACTTTAAGTAATTTCTTACAAAAATGTAAATGTACACGTTCAATCTCTGGAGCTTTGTGCATACACCAAATTTAACTTGCATAAAAAAGGATACTGCTTACATATGTATCGAAAAGGTGTAGTATAGTTTTTACATTTAAATTTAATGATGAACACTTTAAAAAAAAACAATGCAAACATAGCTTTTCGTCCTTGGGTAGCTAATTGTTTTTGGATAGAAGTGATTTTTTTATTTTTTTTTCACATTACAATAACATATACATTTCGTTATACATAATGAAATCCTCTTTCACACATACTTTCATTCTGATTAATATTGCTCCTTTTGTAAGGGGTATTTTATTTTTTAGTAATGTTATATAAGAAAGGAAGGAAAATCAGATAAGGGAAACAAGAAAACAAAGCATAGTGGAAATAAAGACAGGTAAATGGACAGAAAGACAGATTGACAGACAGACGAAAAGATAGACTGACACGAGGAGAAGTACCAGTGAATTTATTATTGTATTTTAGAATAACGCCTAGGTAAGGAAATTGATCCACACATTCGACTTAACTACCGTTTAAGTTAGAGTTTTCAAAAAGGCTGTCAAGAAGAGTCTGCAGGCCCTGCACAGATTCCGAAAAAATAACCAAATCATCTGCGTACATAAACAGACACAAACTTAACTCACCGAAGTCGTAATATGTTGCACCGTTTTAAATAAAGGACATTTCAAAATCATTGATAAAAAGTGAAAACAGTAATGGTGACAAAATTTCCCCTTACAATATACCGACATTGTTTTCAAAAAAGTTAGAGCATTTCCCATTAATTAAAACATAGGATTTGACCGATTTATAAAGCGACTTAATAACCGACAACATTTTTCCTCGCATACCAAGTCTAGTCAACTTGCGCCATAAGCTTAACCTGTTGACAAAATCAAACGCTTTGCGAAAGTCCACAAAGCAACAGTACAAACGTTTCTTTGAAGATGACGTTTTCGTTATAATGGAATGTAATGCGAAAATTGCATCAATCGTTCTAAGTTCTGGACGAAATCCGATTTGTGCATCAGTAATAAGGTCATATTTTGTACACACATCTAAAATACGTTTATTTAGTACACAGGTAAAAAGTTTACAAAGACAACGAATTAAACTAATACCTCCTAAGTTATTAGGGTCATTTAAAACACCTTTCTTATGGACAGGAATAATTATGGCTGACGACCAATTAGAAGGAAAATAACCAGGTTCTAGTATATTATTAAGCAACGTAGATATAGTTGGAAGAAGTCATTCCTCTCCAGCTTTTAAACATTCATTTAACAAACCATCAGGTCCATGTGATTTACCTCATTGCAATTTTACTTCTTGTAACGAAATAGGAGCATCTAATTCCTCAAAAACAGTGTCATTATCAGTAAGACTAAAGTCGTCATGATGGACTGGATCTTGTTGTACAGAAGATAGGCTTTGAAATGATTGTACAATTGATTACTATTATACATTAGTGTTTTAGCTTTCGTCTTATCAATTTTTTTTATAAAAAAGACCCGGGTTATGTTTTCTCATATACTCCAAAATATCACCTTCAAAATTCAACAAATTCGCAAACCATGATTTTTTTAACAACAGAAAACATACTAAATGACATTAATACATAATCAATAACACTCATTCCATTTGCACCACAGAAAGTAAAATTATTAGAGAGATTGTCTAGGTCTTTACCATTTAAAATTCTTAGACCCGAGGATTAACATAGGTTTAATAATCTAGTACCAAATTCGTTGACTCCTGGATCAGGATTTGTTGTGGTCGGCAGAAGCCTTTCTTCATCAGTATCACTTAAGTAATTAAAAATGGATTCAATATGTGACTGTATACCGCCATATCAAATGTCGAATGAAATAAAATCATCTGTATTACGGGTACGACTGTTTAAACCACCTATAGCCATTATATTTCTGGATTCAGAATATTCGCTTATAACTGTTCTAAAATTGAAAAAAAAAGACGAACTAGGTGGAATAATCTAAATAACAATATAAGGTTGTCAGTACAACTGGTTAAACCCTGGTCAAGAGTTTCCGGTATAATTGTATCAAACAAAACATTACCTACATTTACAAATTTAAGAATAGTATTACGGATTAGTAACACCAACTTGTGTACAGCGTGTTAAAGTCCTCAAGTTCTTCATCGAAGCCTTTTGGAATCACGCACTCGGATAAAAAATAAAATCATAGTTAAGTATAACATTAAAGAATTCAGCAACTTTTAGTTTATTTTGTAACCCACCATTTACGTTCCAGGAAATAATTCTGATATCGGTATCAGACACATGTATCGCCCGGTCACACTTGGTACTGTCGTTGAATGTTACCCCGACACCCCTATGTAGGCGAGTGCGTAGGCGTAGCTGTGAATCGACGCTGACGCTTGGAATGGCGTTGGCCAGAAGTCGGCGTCCGGTCCAAAGCATCACGGTTGGACCGCTGGATAGCTTCTCTCTGAGTGAATCGAGTTATAAATATATAAATCCAGACCGATCTACCCTATTTTTTTCAGTCATGCTACCAGAAGTTTTTTTTCTATCTAACCGGTCTAAATACCATGACGGAGAAGGTCTGAGTCCCACTTTTTTACAATAATGCTAATTCATATTTTCCCTGAGATAACATATGAAAAGTCTTCATCAGATCATCGGATTAGAAAAATAAATTCTTGTAGTTTCTATCGACAATATCGTTAAACCCAAAACTGTCATTGAACTACATTGAAGGAAATACACATCGAATTCGAAGGATACACATTTGAATTAAAACGAAATCAACATTTGCAATGAATGAATATCTTTCAAATATATAATGTAAATAAACAATCATACTGAAAGACGTTATTTTCTATTTAATATGCATTGGTTCTAAAGTAATTTGCTGAGTTTTGAATATTATTATTTATTTTCAAATTTGAACGCCTAAATTCTTGAATTTAAATATACTTCCTTTTTTCAATTCAAATATAGGTTTGCAGTTTTGCAACATTTGAAATGATATATGTTATTGTGTGTTTATGTTTATTTGTATTAATTTGATAATATATACACGACTGTTTAACAACTGAATAAGCCTATCAACACAAATGGTTTAAACATTACACCAATTAGTTAATAGATTGTGGACAACTTGTTCCGAATTGATTTCTTGCTGGGATTTAAATCCCATGTATAATGGTCCTTGCTGGAGTGTCCTTCTTGGATTTGGAGAGTCCAAGCACGTGCTTTGCGGTATGATGCTTGGGCCTGCGGATGGACTTGTTAGATTATCAGCAATATTTGCATGTACCGGGTTTTTAGTAACCGACGCTTGAAGAAGGTATATATCTTCTTTAAAATATTGGAAGCCTTCTTCATTTTGAAAATTTACTTCTTTTAACATACCATAACAAAGGAAATACCGGATTGGAAGTAATAGACGACCATGACATATTAGATGTTCCGGAAAGTATGATGTAGTATTATAAGTATTTAGTAAATAATTAATACAAAGGTCAATTAAGATATTATCTTGATAAAATACAAGATACAAGAATCATTATTTTACGTTGAATATATATGTCATAGCATAAGCTTATAAGCTCTCAGGAGCTTGTATTTCGACAAACATATATATATATATATATATATATAAATGGTAAAACATTGTAACAGTGTNGGCAAACAACAAAATTTATTACAAGATACCTACGTTGGAAGGATTAAGATAAAGACGCTAAATAATCATGCTGTACAAAATTTGGCACTAAAACAACTTACTTAAAAACCAGTCCAGAGGGCAGGTGATTGGGACACAGCATTTATTTGTAACCAGGAGCACGAGTTTAGTAGCCGTTAATTCTAAGACGTTTTTAGTATTGATGCTGCTCGTGACGCTATCAGTGATGTATTTTTCGCTTACAAGTTAAAGCGTTGTTATCCAAAAAGAGGAATAGTATAAATTGAAAAGTGTGAATTGTCTACAGCTCCTGTCAAAAGTCAAAAACATTCCTCTCATGTTCTTTCTCGTCACCTCACCTGGTCGTTTGTAGGTTAGAACAGCTGGTCTCGCAGACGCTTAAACTATGTACACAATATATATTCAGTTATACCACAGTATTGTATTGTCTCGGTATGGCTACGAATGCGTTCCAGGCCAGGTAATAGAGCATCAAATGTATCAAATTCAAATAAAGCACCACTTCACAAAAATCATGGATTCATATGGGTACAATGTTATTAAAATAACATTCATACAGTGCATGCAAGCTGAAATTAGCAAATCCTTTGTTTAAAATAACAGGTCATCATTTCCATGAAATTATCCAAATAAATAAGATCTTTATGTCAAAATAAACTTCAGGTTTGATTCAACAGCTATACATGGTCATTTAAGGACGGCCTCCCCCATTTTCTAGATGCATGCGTGTGGTGAGTTTGTGCATAATTAAATTGTGTTTTGGGAGTCTATGGTATGTTCATGTTTGTCTCCTTGTGATAGCGCAGGACTGATGCTGACTTTATAATGTAAGTTCACTGAAGCATACTGCTGAAAACACATCTTTTTTTGCGATCGAACCTCGTTATCTCACCATCTTCAATACCCAAGGGTTCATAATTTAAATTTGTACTATTCAACCTTGGCAGATTTGGCCTTGTATTTAATTCCCCTCCCCTGCCACCTTGCATAGACACTTCACTAGCAAAACTTTAAACTTTCAAGATTATTTCAGCACTGGTCGCCTTTGTATTTCCCTTGGTTATCATTTACAGTTAGAATATGGCCAAATATCTCTACCAACTGATCATATAAAGAAAATGTTTATTTAAGTATTGTCCTCCTTTGTTTTTTTACGTAAATCATGACATAGTTGACAAGGCAACTTGGTAATGGGTGCCGCCATTATTATTTACATGCACAGGGACTTAATTTCTAACCCTCAGTTTACATATGTGTATTATATAGATGTAATGTATGATAATAACAAAAATATGTGGACCATAGGATGGTAATTTGTGCCAAGTCCTTGTGCCAGGTTAAATAATTCGAAAGCTTAGAGAACAAGGCTAAATCCGCTAAGTTTGAAACATGAATACGTGAATACAAAATAAACGCTTGGCTAGCAAAGATGAGATGTTACAGGCTGGACAGATAATGACAACAAAAACAGGCTGAAAACATGTAAGGAATGTGTTTTTCTTAAGGGAGGTTGTATAAACACATTATGAATATGTAAAATCATGATGGAAGTCCATTTTACCCGAAGTACCTGACGTTATTTTCAATACCTTCAGTTCATCTATATTTCCACACTTTTCTCTGTATAAGGGATAGGAATCAGAATTTTTTTTGGTTTTTATAAATTCTTGCAACCACTTTTAAGTCATATGTATAAGAAAGGTCTGCCAAATATCTGATTCTTTGACAACTTTACTACAAATATATAGCAGGAATTGAACTTTCTATATCAACTGCACTACACTTCATATTATTTGTTGACATTTAGCTACTACAATACATAGAGGTTCCTCACAAGATGCTGATAACCGAAAAGAGTCTGTAACCTTAATCATATCTTTTAGAATACTGTGTTTAAAAAAAAATGTTATACATGTATCTCTTCGATCAACTAAACATCAAACAAACACCATTCAAACCCTTCATTCCCTAAAAAATGTGTTCGCTTAAATGTTAAAATATTTCTGTTCAACATTCATATTAACAATGGTGTTCAAATCCACTAATATATAAGCTGACAAAAAATTGTACTGCAGTATTTTTTGGTCTGACTTTTGCCGGCCAAATAAGTCTCATCAAGGGTCATTGACCTGTCAGAAGTTGAAGTAGCCAAAGTTATTTGACTTTGGTGTAGAAGCATTCTAAAAATAGAAGAAAGTAAGGGCTGGATTTTCACGAACTCGAAGAGTTGTGCCCCTTTGTTTGCTTTCCTATACATCTTATTCTGGCAGTTTATCATTCATATTTTTATTTTTCCATTTGTTATGCACTTCATATACATCTGATGAGAATGGGAGATATCTAACAATGTGGACAAATTCGCCAAGAAAGCTGAAAGTTACAAAAGGTCAAAAGGTTAAAACTTTACACCATGCAGGCCAGGTTTGAACAATTTCCGTGTGGGGAGGATTTTTAATGCATCTCGACTTATATCAATCAATTAATTTTCATTTAGATGGTGTCCCTGAGAATTATTTCTTATATAATTTAAAAAATGTTTCAAGTTATACTCATACTCTCTGTTTTAAACTAGGAACACTTGCTATGTACTCTTAATATTTGTGCAGTTATGATTGATTGTCTTCCTTTGGATAATATTTCTGCGAGTTGTGTCCCTCACATGATTTCCTCACATTCCTTTCTGTTATATATCGGATATAGTTTGTTACTTCTATAAGTTCCAAGTTTCCTTTTAGATAAAATATGTCATGTTTAGGTGATTTTTGAGAATTAGTGGTTTTACGAAATCTGCTTATTGTTTTCAAGGTACCTATATTTTTATGTTTATAACATATATAGGGTGCTCCCATAGCTACTACCACTGAAGAATTGGGGATTTCCTTCATGTCTACTACTTGGGGGACATTGAAAATACCAAAATAGATCTTCTGATCCCATTGCAACACATTTGGGATCTTAAATCTTTCCTTTCTTTCTTCACTGTTCTGCCTTCCCTTATTAGTCATGCTGCCTGAGAAGCATGTCGATCACTTAAGGATCAGTCTTTCCGTCATCACACGTTGTCGTTGGCGGTGGCAGTCACATTTAAGTTTTCCAGACTTTTTTTCGCCACCATTTACCATATCAGTTTGTAACTTTGTAGGTGGCTTAATCATAATAGATTACAGATCAAGTTCAAACCGCGTGCCAATATTTTTTTATTTTTTTTTGCTGGAGTTAAATGTTTGGGCCTTCGATTCACACATTGGAAGTTCTCATAATTAACTGTTTGCCATACCTTGTTCGTTACTACCGCTTGCCACTTAGTATATGGCTTTATAATAATGGATTACAGTTAGAGTCCAAACCCTGTGTCAATATTTCATTTGTTGCTGGAGTTATGGCCCTTCGTACATAGGAAATTATCAAAATAAACCTTTTTTTGGACTTATTTCGCTACCGCTTGCGATATCAATTTGAAACTTTGTTTGTGGCTTTATCATAATAGCTGACAGAGTTTGAATCATGTATTAAAATTCCATTTTTGACTTGCGTTATGGTCCTTTTGCACATAGGAAATTCTCATAATTAACTGTTTTCCATATTATTTGCAACTTAGTATACATGTATAATGGTTTACATTTTGAGTTAGAATCCAGTGTCCATGTTCTATTTTTTCTGGAGTTAAAGCCCTTTGCACATAGGAAATTCTTATAAGTAACTGTATTTGTTTCCGTCAACACATGCACTTTCTTCGAATTGCAGTTTTCTTCTATCGGTGACACCCGTCCTCATATGACCCTGGCTGAGGACATAAATCACCTGAAACAGTACATCCTTTCAAGTCTTCTGTATGGCTTGATGATGTTTTCAAACCAATGGTCTGGAGCATTACTTGGTTAAGAAGACTGAATGTCGTTTAACAGATGGTCTCTCTCATAATACTCTGGCTCCCTAGGGGGAGGAGTGGGGTCCCACACGTAGATTCTCCAATTCAATTACACAATTTGTTGCTAGGACCCTTGCACATCTTTAGTAATAAGATTTTACGTCTGTCTGTCCTTCTATCTGTTTTTAGCTCACCTGCCAAGGATAAGTGAGCTTTTGCCCTGGTGCGGCTTCCTGCCCCGTCCCGTCCCGTCGCATTTCTTTGCATTCCGATTCAATGTAAACACTTAGCAACTTCATTCATTGACAGATTTTGGTCAAACTTTATACAAAGGTCAAGTATGGGTATACTTCGGGTATCTTTGTATTTCAGGGATCCAAGGTCAAGGCCAAGGTCACATTTGCTATATATAGAAAATCATCCCGTCCCGTCCCTTCTCGATTCAATGTAAACACTAAGCAACTTCATTCTTTGACAGTTTTTGGTCAAACTTTATACAAAGGTCAAGTATGAGTTTACCTCATAAATCGTTGTATTTCAGTGATCCGAGGTCAAGGTCACGCTTGCTACATATAGAAAATCATCAACTGATTCAATTTAAACACTTAGCAACGGATTTTGGTCAAACTTTATACATAGGTCAAATATGGGTATATCCTTGTGTTTCAGGGTTCCAAGGTCAGGACAAGGTCACTGTTGCTATATATAGAAAATCTACATCTGATTCAATTCAAACACTTAGCAACTTCGTTTGTTCATGGATTTTGGTCAAACTTTATGCAAAGGTCATGTATGAGTAAACTTCGGACAATGTTGTGTTTCAGGGTTCCAAGGACAAGGCCAAGGTCCCTGTTGCTATATATAGAAAATCATCAACTGATTCAATTTAAACACTTAGCAACTTCATCAAATATGTTATTGAGATGGTAATAACATACAGAAAAAAAAATATGAATATTAAAGTCAACTTATCAACTTTAAGTGTAGAACCTTGTGTGTGTGCATACATGGACTTAATCCAGTGTAATAGAATGTTTGTTTAAGCTTTTTGATAGCTCTTCAGCCTTTGTTATCAAAGGTCAAGGTCACTTACTATAAATAGAACATCAGTCTGTTCACTGTATTTCAAATTCTGTTGGACTGATTACACTCAGATTTTATCGAGTCCTTCTTGGAAGAAAGTGCCTGTTTGGGATAACTTTTTAGATCCTGTGGTCAATGGGTCACTATAAATAGAAAATCTGTTTAATGCACTAATGCACAATATATAATCTTGATTTCTCTTGGGCTGATTATCCTCTTGACTTTATACAGTGCTTCCTCAAAGAAAGTGCCTGCTTTGGATAACTTTCCAGGCCGGGGGTTAGGTCTCTATCACTGTTACTATATGAATAGAAAATCAGGTTATAAAATGCACTACTTATATTTTGAGTTCTGTTGGGTTGATCCAGTGCTTTTATAAAAAAAAACACACACTTGCTTTCACTTGTGTTTGCTACATGTATACCTAACCACAGTTTCTTTTAAATCTTCAATAAGCATAATTATGGAGAATAGTCACGGCGGCATTGAACACATATATATATAAATCTTATTACCAGTTAGCTTGTAATAATAATAATAATAATGAAACAGTTGATTTTAGTCGTGATGATGATAATAATAATTACAATAAGTTTATATAATGATCCTAATTGTTATGTTCATGACGGTAGCGACTTAACAACGACTGATCTGAGTACATGTTGACTAAATTAGATGATCTGACCACACGGGCCTTTTGAACAATGTTTACTTGCCGAAATATACACAATTGAAGTGTTCTATGGAATCATGTCATCAAATTACTGCACACGTGGACAGTACAGCTACGCTTTGTAGATAAGACATAATTTTAAATGATACTTATGAATAGTTTTACCCTCCAATTGGCGCTAGTAATTTTATTTATTATTTAAACACAAACAGATGATGCCTAAATACAAAATATGTGGGATTGTTGCGTCATAATAAAAAAGGCCATGCAAAAAAAAAAAGTTTTTTTCGCAAATATACACAAGTGTCACACATTTCTGTTGTAATACATCCCAGATGTAAGAGATGTGATGCTGCATTCGCGTACTCCATAAAGTCCACCGTCCAGATGTCAAGATGTGCTTATAGATATTGGTAAAACTCATCATTATCTCACTAATTAGCATAGGCTTTGATCAATTCTAGCCCACCAGGATTTTTAAAAAAAGCTTGAATTATTATAGATATTAAATGATTTTTATGATAGTTACAATATACTTCTAATATCTAGGAATTTAGATGAAGTTCTTTTTTTAAAGTTTAATTATCAACTGTTTAACACCACATTCTTAGTCCCACTTAACCATTTTTACTAGGTATTTAGGCAACTTATTAAATGCTACAATACTAAAGAAAAGTTTCATCTTATAACTATTTTTATTATTATTTTAATAATATGTTTAAAGTAAAAAATTATAACATGATAAAATGACACATTTCATCTTATTATATTGTCATATCAGCGGCACAAGGACTACAGAATTTATATATTTGATATATATATTTATATCTATAATTAATATTGAAATATTGTGAAATAACATTTGCTATTAAAGAAATGGAAGTCTTATATGGATGCTGTTTTCGCTTTGCAAACTATAATTTCGAAAACGTTATCTGAAAGAAAGAGTAAGCCTGTGGTGCAAGTTAACAAAGCTGGGTGTTCGAGGTAAATTTTTGACTACAATTAAGTCTTTATACTCATTAGTTAAATCTTGTGTTTTAGTTAATGACAAATGTTCGAACTTTTTTTCTTATAATGTTGGATTGATGCAAGGGAAATTTTGTTCCCTTTTCTTTTTTCTTTGTTTTTAAATGACTTTGAAAATAGTTTTATAGAAAATGGAGCATCCCATTATGATTTTGGGGAATTGAGTTTATTTCTTCTTCTATATGCAGACGATTTAGATTTATTTTCTGAGTCAATCGAAGGTTTACAAAGCCTCTTGAACAATCTAAGTGAGTATTCGAATAAGTGGAAATTAGCAGTTAATACCGATAAAACCAAAATTATGGTTTTCAGAAATAGTGGAATTATTAGAGAATCAGAAAGATGGGTGTATAACGGCAACAAAATTTCAATTGTGGATCAATTCTGTTATCTGGGGGTTCTGTTTAGATTTAATAACAAATTCTGTTTTATGGTTAAACATGTAGCAGAGCAAGGTCGTAAAGCACTTTTTGCCTTACGATCTAAATGTAAACACATTCATTTAAACATCAAAACTATGCTACACCTCTTTGACACATATGTGAGTAGTGTATTATATTATGGCTGTGAAATATGGAGTAGTTTTGAAGGAGTTGAAATAGAAAGGGTTCATCAGGAATTTTGTAAAAATATACTGTGTGTTAAAAAATCTACGTGCAATGCTATGGTATATTTTGAGCTTGGACGACTTCCTCTGGCAAACAATCAGATGCTTCGAATGTTTAAATATTGGTTTAAGTTGTTAAATTGTGAATATTGTATTCTAAAAGAAGCATATCAGTTTTTATTGAAAGAAACTTGGATGGAAAACCCGAAACGAAATTGGTTATTATTCATAAAGCATAAATTATTTGAACTAGGGTTCGGATATATATGGTTAAGGCAGGTAGCTACCGACGTCTGTCTACTACCTATTATTAAACAGCGCATAGATGATCAGGCAAAACAAACATTATCCAACTCGTTGGCCATCTCAAGTAAATGTGATCTCTATAGATACATGGTAGATACCGTGATGTTGCAATATTATTTAACAAAGTTTATACCAAAACGTCGAATTATGATTACCAAATTACGTATGTCAGCTCACAATCTTGCAATAGAAACGGGAAGATACAGGAATGTTGCCAAGGAATAATAGATATTGCAGCAACTGTGACCTAATAGAGATAGAAGATGAATTTCATTTTCAATTTACCTGCCCACGTCATCTAGATCTAAGGAAAAAAAATATTAAAAATTATAACTGGCAAAAAAACATCGGTATTCAAACTTATCGAATTAGTAAATACACACAATGTAAAATAACTGAATTTGTTAGGGAAATTTATTATTGAAGCTAACAAACGAAAGATTGTTTTAATTTATAAGTTTGTTTTACCTAATTTTGTCCAACTCAATCGTATCATGTCCATGTTTTGTTCGAACAATCTTTTCATGTTTAAGATGGTAAATGCTCAATGTTGTTGTTTTTCGCTGATGATGATATAGATGTTTTCGATGATGTTGATATTTTGATGATGATGATGATGATGATGATGATTTCAATAATATCGTTGATTTGTGAAAAATGTACCAGTTTTATGAAATTCATGTTAAAATGAAATTATTTCATGTTGTTGTACTTTGACTATGATAATGATGATGATGATGAGGATGATGAGGAAGTATTTGATGTTGATTTAAAAAGATGATTATTTCATGATGATGAGTTAAAAGACGACGACGAGGAGATCGACGACACCGACCACGACGATGATGATGATGACGATGATTATGATGATAATGATGAAAGCGATACATTATGATTTCGATGATGTTGTTGCTGCTGCTGATTTGTGATGAATGTGCCAATAATATGTAATTATATATTGTACTTATATGAAATTATTTGTTGAAAATCCTATAAGTTGTAAAATTAACGGAAATAAATAGAAAATAAAATAAAATCATATCAACATTATATTTAATAAGCTTCGCGCTTTTAAATAGAACATCACTCTACTAAATAAAAGGGTTTACCACATGTAAAAACACAGGTAAATACAGCTAAATACTACTCAGAAAATAGACTATAATCCTTCTAACCACATCCCACCCCCCCCCGTGTAACATAACATTAACTAACTTTATGTCGTTATATACAATGTTATTCAACAGTATACTAAATACTGGATTAGTCCATGACTATTGGAAAGTTGGAATAATTAAGTCTATTTATAAAAATAAAGGAGAAACTTGCGACCCGGACAACTATAGAGCTATAACTCTAGTGTCTTGCTTGGGGAAAGTGTTTACGCATATCATCAATGATAGATTAACTAAATTAGCTGATGAAATTAACATAATTTCTCCCTCTCAGGCAGGGCATAGAAAAGGTTACTCGACGACTGAAAATATTTTTATATTACACGTATTAATAAACACATATTTTGCTCAAGGGAAAAGACTGTACTGTACGTTTATTGATTTTCGAAAACCACTCGACAAAGTTTGGCGAGCGGGGTTATGGCAAAAGATGTTAAAAAGTCACATAAATGGAATCGTTTTTAAGGTTATCCAAAACTGATATTTTAACACCAAGTCATGTGTTAAAAACGGAAATGAAATTTCGGATTTTTTCGTTAGTAATGTCGAATTAAAACGGGGGGGAAATGTATCCCCTTTTTTGTTTTCCCTATACCTGAATGATCTGGACGATTTTTTAAACCAAAATGATGTTGAATATCTTAATGATGTAGAAAGACATTGGAATGTTTCTTAAACTGTTTGTAATACTGTATGCGGATGATACTGTGTTGATGGCCGAGACGTCGGAGTGTGTTTCAAAACTATTGTAGAAGTTGAAGTTAACTATTAATGTACAGAAAACGAAAGTCGTCATCTTTAATAAAAGAAAACGTGGACAACAATATGTGTTTCAATTGAATGAAGAAAATATCGAAGTCCAAAATTCTTATTCATATCTGGGCATATTATTTAATAGCAATGGAACATTTAGTAAAGCAAAAACAAAAGTAACTGAACAAGCTAAAAGGCACTATATGCATTTTACAAGAAAATAAGAAATATTCCATTGTCTGTTAATTTGCAACTAAGTTATTTGATTATCTTGTTTCACCGATCCTATTGTATGCTTGTGAGATATGGGGATTCGAAAACACTATTACCATAGAAAGAATGCATTTGCAATTTTGTTAAAGAATCATGAATGTGAAAAATTCTACTCAGAATTACATGATTTATAGAGAAACCGAGAGATATCCTCTGGAAGTAGAAATCAAGACAAGAATGATCATGTTCTGGTTTAAGTTGTTAACTGGCGGGAGCAAGATATCCAGTCTGATATACAAAATGGCATATGTTTCACAATCAAATGAACAAATGCATTTAAAGGGAATAATTACATAAAAGATATATTAAACAAGTTAGGTTTTAGCAATTTGTGGATTTTTCAAAATACATGTACTATGAATAGAAATCATTTCAAGCTGTAGTTAAACAGCGTTTAAAAGATCAATTCATACAGAAATAGTTCCAAGAGATAGAAAAAACTCTTCTCGTGGTAAATTCTCCTCCATATTTAAGACAAACTTTCAGTATGAATCATATCTAATACAAGAGGTCCAAAGGGCCTGTATCGCTCACCTGTTTCTTTTGTTACATGCAACTGACATATAGGTAACTTAAGACCAAAGTAACTAGAACACAAGACATTTTAACATCTCTTAAACGGTTCTTAAGATGTTGTTGTTTGAAAATTGAAATTTTAATGTCAAAGCTTTTAACACATATTGACCTTTGACTCCTAATTTGCAATTAAAGTTGACCTTTGACCTCATTACTGTTATAGGAAAACAATTCACACAGCTGGTCTACACCGCATACCCAAGTATCATGACTCTAGTCCAAATGGTTCTTAGGATATTGTTGTTTGAAGTTTTGAACATATTTAACCCCAGTGACCTTGAAAGTAAGTCAAGGTCATTTTAATGAGGAAACTTTATAGCACTCCATACCAGGTACCTACTGGCCAAATATCATGACCCTAGGTCCTACAGTTCTTCTTCAGAAGTCATTCAAAAGAAAACGTTGACGGATGGACAATGGACTTCATAACATACCAAAGTATCATGACTCTAGTCCAAATGGTTCTTAGAATATTGTTGTTTGAAGTTTTTAACATCTTTATCCGCTGTGACCTTGAAAGTAGGTCAAGGTCATTTTAATGAGAAAATTTTATAGCACTCCATCCCAGCTACCTACTGGCCAAATATCATGGAATATAATGGAACTTGAGCAGAAGATTGTTAAATCTTTTAACCAAAGTTGATATTTGAACCCCCGACTAACATTTAAATTTGACCTTTGACCTCATAACTGTAACTGAGAAAAATATTTGCACTGCTGGTCTACATAACATACCCAAGTATCATGACTCTAGTTCAAAAAGTTAAGCTTAGGATATTGTTGTTTGAAATTTTTCACATATTTGACCGCTGTGACCTTGAAAGTAAGTCAAGGTCATTTTAATGAGGAAACTTTATAGCACTCCATACCAGGTACCTACTGGCCAAATATCATGACCCTAGGTCCTACAGTTCTTCTTCAGAAGTCATTCAAAAGAAAACGTTGACGGATGGACAATGGACTTCTGGCCAGGTGAGCTAAAAACTTAATCAAGAAGATAGGAAAATTATTTGTTAATTCCGCACTCTAATCTGAATTTCCCAATAGAGATTGGACACTGGAATGCAACTCTAAAATCAGATAGAATATGTCCTTTATGTCAAACAGGTATAGGTGATGAACCACATTATTTGTTTAAATGTCAAATTACTTATATATCATCAAGAAAAATATATATCCATAATTATTACATTACAAACCCAAGCAATTTTAAGCTTCAAGGAATGATTTCTATTTGTAATTTATGTTATACCTAAAATAAGTCGTTTTCTAGAGAAAACAATCAAGGCTTTATGTGACATTAGATATAATGCAGTGCTATTATTCTGTAGTATTATATATTTACATGTTGCATACACAATCGGTACTCACTTTGCTATGTAATTCAAATGTATCAAAATGTTGACCTCTTCTAACACACCTCGTGTGTCAAGAGTGTAAAATAAAACTTGAAACTTGAAACAAAATTATCTCCTCCAATAAGCAAAAAACAACACCAAGCATGGAAAACATTGTCACACTGCGAAGATTATGTGTACACTAGACTTAATGTGTTAACATGGGAAAATAATATTGTTGTATACCCCGCAATGTAATAAAAAATAAAACATTTTGTTTCATTTCACTATTCTTATTTATTTCTAGAATTAAATTCAATATATGTTATAATGGTGTGTCGGCATGAATAAAATAATGTATTCTGTTTTTTGCTTTAAATGTACTTAAAAACAACACAAACACATTTTTTTAATAAAACTGATTTTAATGATATGGAAGACTAAGAAGACTAAACTTGTGAATTAAAACAAATAAAAATGAAAAGAAAATACCAAACAATGCGAAACAACCTAGGGCTAGCGGATTTCGGGCGAAACAACCGGGAACCCCAAGGATGATGCTTTTGATAAATTTGATATCAATTGTTTACTTTATTTCTTTTCTGTATCACTTTCATTAATTCATAAAAGAACAAATTGATTTTTTCCCCTTCAATTTTTTTCTTTCAAATGATAAATTAAAACACATTTTTTGGAAAAAATGTTCTATGTTCTAGTTTCGAGATCATGATCAAACATCGTCTGCTTCGCAAACATTCAACGAATGATATTTACAATGTATTGAAATTGTTTTTGTTAATTCCTTTATTCTTTAAACTATCTTTAATTAATACTGGAAGCACACTTTTTACATAATCAGGACGTTAATAAAAACAGACGTTTATCGAACATTAACAGATTATTACCGTATGTATAGAGACACTGATGTCACAAGGTAACACCAGGGATGTATAATGTATGCATACTGTCTCTGCTTTTAGTTAAAGAGAAAGTTAAAATAGTCAAAAACCAAATTTTAATGTTGTTTATACATGTAAGAATTAAAAAAAAAAAATTCAGCTGGAATAAAAAGTAAATGTTTATAATAACATTTATTTTGGGATCAAAATTAATTTTTATTGATATTTTTTAATCAATGATTACTCTCTTTCAAACAGTTCACTAAAGAATCCGGAAATAATTTTCTGTCAGAAATGTGATAAAACAAATCAGGAACAGGTATTGATTCACTTCTCCATATTTACAGAAAATTAATTAATACTCTCTATGGCATATCTGATATCTTTAAAATATAATCCACTATGATACAAAACCAATGATATATATATATACAAGGAAAATTGAAGTGTAAAAATGCACAAAAAAAACAATTGTATCAGGAAAGATGGAATTCCTTCGGATGAAAAAATATAGTCATGTATTATATATAATAAAAAACTCTATCAGCAATTGGTCACATACATATATACAATGTATTGAAATTTGATTTTTAATAACTGTTGTTCTGTAATATAACAAACACTAGGTTGTGAATAGTAATTACTTGATTAGAACTACAGTTTATATATATTGGAATGGAAAAATTCACAAAAATAAAAATAACCTTCACAAATAATTGCGATTATTTTAAAAAGTGTATTTACTTTTACCAAACTCATTACTGTTTGAATTTCAGTTTTGGTAAAAATAAAGTACACTGTGACAGTTTAATTTTGAAGCTGATCCAGGAGAAAGAAAAATACATTTACCCAATAATGAATAATATTAAAAACACTTTTTTTCCGTTATTTTCAATACCTTCAGTTCATCTGTATTTCCACACTGTTTTCTGTATATGGAATAGGAATCAGTTTATTTTTTGGGTTTTATAAATCCTCGCAACCACTTTTAAGTCATATGAATGTGAAAGGTCTGCCAAATATCTGATTCTTTGACAGCTTTACTACAAAGATATAGCAGGAATTGAGCTTTCTATATCCACTGCACTACACTTCATATAATTTGTTGACATTTGTCTGCTACATTACATGGAGTTTCCTCACAAGATGCTGATAACCTAAAAGAGTCTGAATCCTTAACCATATCTTTTAGAATACTGTGTTTAAAAAAAAAGGTTATACATGTATCTCTTCGATCTACTAAACATCAACAAACAACATTTAAACCCTTCATTTCCTTAACCTGTGTTTAAAAGGATTTAAAAAAAAATATGAGTTGGCTTAAATGTTAAAATATTTCTGTTCAACATTCATATTTACAGTGGTGTTCAAACCCAGTAATACATAAGTTGACATAAAATTGTACTGCAATATTTTTTGGTCTGATTTTTGACAGCTAAATAAGTCTCATCAAGGGTCATTGACCTGTCAGAAGTTGAAGTAGCCAAAGTTATTTAACTTTGGTGTAGAAGCATCCTAACAAAAGCAGAAATTCTGGGCTGGATTTTCACAAAGTTGAAGAGTTGTGCCCCTTTGTTTGCTTTCCTATACATCTTATTCATTTATTTATTCTGGAAGTTTATCATATGTACTTATTTTCATTTTTCCATTTGTTATGCACTTCATATACATCTGATGAGAATGGGAGATATTTAGAAATGCACAAAATTCACCGAGAAAGCTGAAAGTTACAAAAGGCCAAAAGGTGAAACTTTACACCATGCAGGCCAGGTTTGAACATTTTACTGTAATGTTTGTTTTACCTTCCATGTGGGGAGGATATCAAATGCATCTCGACTGTTATAAAACTCAATCAATTTTCATTTAGATGGTGTCCCTGAGAATTATTTCTTATATAATTTAAAATTTGTTTCAAGTAATACTTTGCTTAAGCTTTTGGATAGCGTTTTATCCTTTGATATCTAAGGTCAAGGTCACTTACTATAAATATCACATGTTTAATGAATGACAAGCTTTTAAATAACTTGCAGGTAATTAAAACTTTAACAGTTTTCAAGCTGATGCTGACGCTCACGCCAGGGGACGCTATAACTCTCTGTTCTTAGAATAAGCGAGCTAATAAAACATTGAATTCATCTGCATATACACGTTGCATATGACCTGTCAAGTCATCTGGTCCCATAAAGTCCTTGTCTCCCATAAAGTCAACATGTTGTTATCTTGTGAGCTGGGTTTTGCTGCACGTGTGATGTGTAATATAGGCCTGGCTTGTGTTGTTCATGTCCTCCTACATAGGCCAGGCTTGTGTTGTTCATGTCCTCCTACATAGGCCTGGCTTGTGTTGTTCCTGTTCTCCTACATAAAGGCCTGGCTTGTGTTGTTCATGTTCTCCTACATATAGGCCTGGCTTGTGTTGTTCATGTCCTCCTACATAGGCCTGGCTTGTGTTGGAGCAATGTTATCTACAACAAGCAAGAGTAATTCTTATTTTTAACAGCCCGTCACCACAGAAGAGGTCATTAGGGTCAATAAGTGGCCAAAACAGAAATGAACAGGAGGCCCAGAGGGCCTGTATCGCTCACCTCACTTTGTGCCAGGCGAGGTAAAAACCAAATGCTTTATTACATACTACAGTCGAGATGTATTCTATATCAACCTTTTTAAAACATCATACTAATTAACTTACTTTCATTTTCTCTGGTCGTCTCCTTCCTGTTGACAGCAAATGTAGATTTCAATGACGAGGCACTTGTTTCACTTGATTTAGGCACTAAGACACGTTTAGTTGGGTCTAGTGGAAGCCAAATCCTGCCATCATTCTCATCATGATTTTTTGGAAAGACAACCTTGGTTTTCCTGGAGGACGCTTGTTTGGCTGACGAGATTGGGATCAGTTTCTCATCTCCAACTTTAAATAGAGAATTAACAGTAAAATAAAAAGTAGTATCTTTGATGCAAACATCAACAACAAAAGATTAGAAAACATCTGGAACTTCATAGAAAACAAAACAATCTGAATTGTGAAACTGTAGGTGTTAAGAAATGGTTATTACATGAATTGTTTAAGTGAAGGATACTCCAATCCTCTATGTAAATAACTGTGATAGGGAATCTTCAATGAATACGTATATTGCTCTTTTATTATTTGGACAATTAAAGGGACAGCTTAATGAAGTAAGATTTATTTATTATCTTGTCACCAAATTCTTTAGGATGATATAGTTTGATACTCCTAATGAACAATTCTTGTTTAAAAATTAACAAAAGACAATGCTTTCTTGGCATTTTTAATCAGTAATGAAGATATCCTTAACTGTATAACCATACGTTTCAGCGGCAGCTGTCGATTCTTGCTTTATGAACCCAACTTCTAATAATTCAAGTACAGGCATTGATTCTGAATCAAGAGCATTTATGAGTTATGTTTTACGTTTAAACCTATTGATAGTGTACTTCCAGATTACTGCAGGTTCAAATTCACTGTGCGGTACCCTCTTAGTGTGTGCATACTCTATTTCAACCTGTTTCTTTTTATTCAAATCCAGCTGTGAACATCTCATTAGATTTATATATTATGCTACTTATAATTCTTGCTTGCAATGTATTGTGTAGATTCAACGCATCAAGAACAAGAGGTCCATGGGCCTTAAACGGTCACTTGATATATTCATACATAGAGTTGATTTTGTTTTTAACACGAACAGAAATATTATTCAAAGTGACAAAAAACAATAAAACCACCTTATTCAATATCTAGCATACAGAT
The DNA here is from genome assembly GCF_002113885.1 of Mizuhopecten yessoensis. Classification (NCBI taxonomy): domain Eukaryota; kingdom Metazoa; phylum Mollusca; class Bivalvia; order Pectinida; family Pectinidae; genus Mizuhopecten; species Mizuhopecten yessoensis. Next base: position 25,209 of record NW_018408810.1, on the reverse strand, counting down.
TTAAGACTTAAAAGTATTTGAAACTAGCACCTCTGATTCTAAACAAGGAAAATGAAGAAATTTTAGCACACCCACTACTTTTGGCCCCACCCTACAGCCCTTGGGGGTAGGGCTGGCTCAAAATGTTCAAAGTATCAAAGTGTCAACTCAGGATTATAATTCCAAACAAGTTATTAACATGTAACATTCAAAGTATCATTTGCCATTATAAACCATAATTAATTTTGAAATTTCAGTCAATTCGTCCCTTTTTGGCCCACCCATCAGCCCTGGGGGATCAGTCAGGGCTCATATGTGCATACCATCAAACTGCTACCCAATACCGATAATGATAATGCTAACCCAAATTGGTAAATTTTTCAAATTGGGTCTTGAGAAGAAGATTTTTGAAATTTCAGTCAATTCAACCCTTTTTTGGCCCCACCCATCAGCCCCGGGGGTCAGTCAGGGCTCATATGTGCATACCATCAAATAAATACCATCAGATAATTACTTCCAATGGAAATTAAACAAATGTTAGTCCAAAATGTGATTTCCCTATATAAATTATAGTGAAGTTTACCTCCTCCCAAGGAGGAAACGTGAGACCCCAGGGTCATGAAATTCACAATTTTGGTAAAGCACCTTAAGAACCTTCCATCTATGAAGAGTGTTTGATTCTACCATATCTGGGTCTTGAGAAGAAGATTTTTGAAATTTCAGTCAATTCAACCCTTTTTTGGCCCACCCATCAGCCCTGGGGGATCAGTCAGGGCTCATATGTGCATACCATCAAACTGCTACCCAATACCGATAAAGATAATGCTAACCCAAATTGGTTAATTTTTCAAATTGGGTCTTGAGAAGAAGATTTTTGAAATTTCAGTCAATTCAACCTTTTTTTGGCCCCACCCATCAGCCCCGGGGGTCAGTCAGGGCTCATATGTGCATACCATCAAATAAATACCATCAGATAATTACTTCCAATGGAAATTAAACAAATGTTAGTCCAAAATGTGATTTCCCTATATAAATTATAGTGAAGTTTACCTCCTCCCAAGGAGGAAACGTGAGACCCCAGGGTCATGAAATTCACAATTTTGGTAAAGCACCTTAAGAACCTTCCATCTATGAAGAGTGTTTGATTCTACCATATCTGGGTCTTGAGAAGAAGATTTTTGAAATTTCAGTCAATTCAACCCTTTTTTGGCCCCACCCATCAGCCCCGGGGGGGTCAGTCAGGGCTCATATGTGCATACCATCAAACTGCTACCCAATACTGATAATGCTAACCCAAATTGAATTACTTTCAATAGAAATTAAACAAATGTTAGTCCAAAATGTGATTTCCCTATATAAACTATAGTAAAGTTTACCCCCTCCCCAGGGGGAAACATGAGACCCCAGGGTCATAAAATTCACAATTTTCGTAAAGCACCTTAAGACCCTTCCATCTATGAAGAGTATTTAATTCTACCTGGGTCTTGAGAAGATTTTTTGAAATTTTAGTCAATTTGACCCTTTTTGGCCCCACCCCTCAGGCCCCTGGGGGCTGGGGACCAAATCGGCCACTATTTTTGGTCAACATTTGGCCATGAAAGGTTTCCGTAAAATTTCATTGAAATTGGTTCATGGGTTTTGGAGAAGAAGACGAAAATGTAAATTGTTTACGGCCGGACGCCGGACAAAAGGCATTCGCAATAAGTCACTTGAGACTTTGTCTCAGGTGACCTAAACATGTTATGTGCAAAGCCAGACTCATAACTGACATGGTGGGTCAGTTGACACTGTGGTAACTGTTCTTGTTTACTTCTCACTAAAAGGCCTGGATATTGCACTATTTCGGTCATAGCTATTTTTATCACTTTCCGTAAAGATAAAACTGACCGTTGGCTTCAGGACTCAGGACGTATGATAATTTTCATGAGCAGAGCAGATATATATGTTATCAGTATCTACTGGATTTTCAGGCTGAATATATAGAATAAGGAAGTAAAAAGTTGATTCATGATATAGGTCAGTGTGGAGGATGTAATTCTTCCTTCAACAAGCCTGGTTTATGATGACAAATTATGTACCATTGGATAGACCCCCCCCCCCCCACACACACACACACACACACACGCACACACACACAAAAACATCCCACATTGAAAACGACTTCTGTATTCATAACTTCTTAAGGCAGCAATTTGTAGATAAATCCTATTTACCTGTACCTGCATTTGTCACTGAAGCAGACGAGGGTGGTGTTTGCAGCTCCTCTATTTCAGATATATTTGGCACCTCATCTCTATCCCTTTCCGATTTGCTGAGTGGATCTTGTTGCTCGGTCATCACAGTGTCTGTAACTCCCATGGATGATACGCCTCCTAAAGCCTTCTCATGCCCGGTTCCCTGTTTGACCAGAAGTGAAATCAAAGCGTTAAAAAGATGCTGGTTTTGTTTGGTTTGGTTTAATTTTGTTTAACGTCCTATTAAGGATCCCCGTCCCGCCGCCTAAAAATGCAATTAGGCATTGGGTTTTTTTCTACGGCATTGCTATTGCATAACCAAATCATTTCTGAACAATAACCCATACCTTACGGTAGTTTCTTCAGATTTTTTTGGGTTATAATGAAATTTTGATTTTTTAATAAAAAAAAATCAATGGAACAAAATAAAACAAAATACATTTTATTTGATGCAACAAAACAAAAAAACTGAGTAATTTTCTAACAATAATACTAAAACAAACAAAAATGCCCGTTACATGAATCAATAAAATTCTGAGTGCCAATGCAACACGTTTAGGACAAGGAAAAGAAAATACAGGTGACAAAAAGTAAATATCTTGTAGACTTACCTATTTTACCAAAAAATATAAATATACAAAAAAACTAAACAACAAGGTTACCGCGAGCGGTATATAATACGCCTGTCACACATTGAATGAGCAGTTGTTTGTATGATTGAAATATATGAAGTATTTGTGAGTAATTGATATTAAAAGAGAAATCATTCAACATAACTGGTAGATCAATGAGTGCAATACAACATCATGGAACGCATGCATCGCATTAATGAAACCAAGGGTAATAACTCCAGTAATTATGGTCGGATAATGGCGGTTATCGAACTTGTCCGTGGTTTCATGGTAATTAACCTTGTTGTGAAGTTTGAAGTTAATCCGTTAATAATTACTCGAGATATCGAGCGGACATCGTTTGCCCACCCGCCCGCCCGCCCGCGTGATAACATAATACGTCCCCGTCTTCGACGGGCGTATAAAAAAGAGAGACAACTCTTACATTTGAACCAATAATAATTCTAAATCCCAACTAGAATTATGTCAGTGTGACATTAAAGCCGCTCACCACTTTAAATTTAATTGCTTCAGTAAGATGTTGAGCATCAATATCTTCTATTATACCTCAGATATGTGTTCTGCATTCTGCTAATTGAAAATCAGGTCATGTGATGATGTTGCCTTTGGGATTTCCAAAATCAATCACATCTTAAATGATGCCTTAAAAACATTTCTCTCTCCTTTTTCACCCTTAAGTGTGACGCATTGTTGTAATTTTCATTAATAAGCATCCTCCAATGATGTGACATGAGCATTTATGTGCAGAATGGCAATCGGTGAATGGATAATAAAGAATAGGTGCATTTTGTGATTGTGAAATGAAGAATTAACAGTATGGAGAACAAATGCATGGAGAAAAGAGACATCGTACTCCTTTTATTTTTATTTATTATTTATTCATATTAATAATAATTATTTATATATGTAGTGACTTTATTTACTTTCATTGAATATACAAAATCTCACAAATGTTCTTGGAATATATTTGAATTATATTTCTCAATGCGACTTTACCAACGTAAGAGTTATTTCCCTTACACCAGATTGGATAATATTTTGACACGGCACAAATTCTTGTCAGACAGCAGTGGCAGTAATTGTGTCATGTTCTTAAATTGTTACAATTTTCATAAATAAATACACCAGAAATAGCATGCTGTGTTACAGAAATGTTTGATAAGCATACACAGTTCACATATCGTCTCGTCCCAGAGCCCTTACCGTTATCAACCTAAGCACGATATGTCATATTACATTCCCGTTTGAAACATCAAAATAGAGGTTATTCTTCATCACTAATACGGTTTATAAATATATATATTTTCTTCTTCCTTCTACAGACAGCGTCAATGCTTGACAGTCTTCACATGTGCTTTCTCGAATCATATGTGTTTCACACGCGTAACACTCCTCAGACCTCTATCCGATTTGCTAAAACGCTCAAACCTAGTGCACAAATTTCACCACCACAACACTCGTAGAATGCACCGTAGATAAACATTTTGTTTTCAGCAATTAGTTAAAGTATGGATTAAGACTTTATGTAACCCACACTGGCACTGGCGAGTGTCAGAGATTCTACTTTCTATTTACGATAACGAAACTATATAGCGGAAGCATATTTGCAAGACTAAATTACGCACCTCCAACCGGAAGTGGATCCGTCATTTCGTTCTCTGGACAGAATTAATTAGCCGCTCGGCTCTCGCCAAGAGCGGCATAAAAAGTCATATATACAATTTACAACATACAATATAGCACTTTTTATATATGAATATAATACAGTAGGCATTACCAACCAATAAAATTACTTCAAATGTAATAACCAATATAAAACAAAATTGCACATAGTGTATGAATAACATTATAACAAACAATGTACTTTACTGTGTCATAGCAAAAATGTCACAATGAACAACATTAACAAAGTTTCACATACTTTACACAACAATAATAAATTTCTACATAATAGGAAAATAACATACTATGTTGTGATATAAAAAAAATCACACTATATATACAACAATAGTAAACTTTTACATTCTGAACAAAACAATAATAAACTTTCACATTATGTACAGATAACAGCATACCATATTATGATCTACAAAATATCACACTATATAGCAATAATAAACTCAGTCATTATATACAGATAACAACATATATTGTGGTTTAACAAATATCACACTATACAACAATAGTAAACGTTTACATTATGTACAAATAACAACATACAATATTGTGGTATAAAATATCACATTGTAAAAATAACACTGTTGTATGTAATATAAAAAATGAACTTGAAATATAGGCCTTACATGTAATAACAAATATAGAATATAATCCTGACTAATGTGATGTATGAAATATTTCCCAGGCCAAAATGTCTTTCCTGTTGGGTATATTGCACAACCGTAGCCTAGTACCGCATTCCTTACAACCTTTCTGGTCCAGGTATTCAGATAACATCGCGAGTTCAACCACTCGTTTACCCTGCGACCAGGTTAAAAAGTTATTGGCGTATTCGTGATCACTAGTACTGGAGGGATCCTCATCGGACGTCAGTGTCAGCTCATCTGACAGTAAAATTGTCAGTAAGCTTAGTAGGGTCCTCAGTAGCCAGCGTCTCTTCAATGTGTGAACGAGGGTCACTTTGTTTCGTCGCATAGTCGTGGTCTAGCAGTTGATATTGGACATCGTTGTTGTTATTATTGTCAGATAATGCATTTCGTTTACATTTAAAACGGCCGATTTTAGTTATTCATGAGAAGTTGTTTCAAGTTTTTAAAGACAATTGACTCCTGTAACCTTGAATATGAGTGAAGGTCATTCATTTGAACAAACTAAGTAGCCCTTTATCTAAGCATGATACTGGCCAACTATCATCATCCTATGCCTTTTGGTTATTCAGAAGAAGTCGTTTAAAGATTTTGAACATATTTGATCCCTGTGACCTTAAATACATGTCAATGTCATTCATTCGAACAAACTTGGTAGCCCTTCATCCCATCATGTTACAGGCCTGATACCATTATCCTGCAGTTAAGGTAATTCATTTGAACAAACTTGGTAGCCCTTCACCTCAGCATGCTACTTTGCAAATATCATCACCCTAGGCCTATTAGTTATTAAGAAGAAGTTGTTTTAAGTAAAATATTGACGACAGGATGATGGACGACGCACCACCGCATAAGCTCACTTGGCCCTTCCGGCCAGGTGAGCTAAAAATGACAACATTAGTTTACACCCTATAAAGCAAATGATAATTTCAACTGAAAGCTAATTCATTCTATCTCTTTTCTTTATGTCACAAAAACATAGAAGACATACACGTGTAACAGGTTGTGTTCGTGTAATATCTATCAACATTACCTGTGGGTTTTTTGCTGCCTTTGTTTCTCCAAACAATTGATCATCGTCAACTTCAACCTCATCAAACAGCCTATCTTTAGATCCACCAGTTTGAAGTTTTGAGGAGTCCTGTAAAGACAGAGACAGATCATCATGGTGAAGCAAAGCAATACAGCTAGATTATTTACCGCCAAATCTTACACATATAATACAAAAAAATTAAAACACCTTAAGACATTTTCATCAATGAAAAGTATCGGAAGATCTGAAGAAGAAGATTTTTCAAATATTGGGAAATTTCCAATTTTTGGCCTAGCCCAAGCCCTCTAGGGTGGAGCAGAAACTTCATTTTTACAATTTGATATCCTCTTCTACCGAGGATGATCCCTACCAAGTTTGGTGGAAACCCATTCATTGGTTCTTGAGAGGAAACCAAAAATGTAAAAAGATTACGCAGGACGGACAGAAAGCGACCTGGATAGGTCAATTGAGCATCGCTCAGGTGATCTAAATGCTCAGGTGATCTAAATGCTCAGGTGATCTAAATGCTGTTAACTCAACTTTCATATCAAGATAGGTCAGGATTTAATACCGACAAAATCTCTAAATGGAATTAGAAAGGGGCATAACTGATGTCACAAGAGCACCGCGATCGAAAGCATGATACGCCCGTCAGACCATCGGAAGGGTATTGATATATTGGAAGCAAGTAGTGACATATGATATAAATCTGTTTACTGCCATCGTTTTGTTGGCACTAAGTATCTTGTGAGAAGTGATGTATGACAAACAGACAGGCGGAGAGACTGACAGAAACAAAACATAATCATAACACTGAATGTCCAACCAGTCAATATATAGATTGGGTATATCGTTCAATAATACACCTATGTTCCATTTTACAGATGCTGTCCTATTATACTTACTTTGTTATATTCCTCATGATCAGGAGGTGGTGCAGAGGGCTCCAACCACTTACGTTGTTGCTGAAAGTATGAGTAATACACTTAGTTATACAGCTGTATCATTTAACTCCAAATCTACTTTTTGTTTTCAATTCAGTGTTTCAAATGTTAATATTATGTAATAATTGTAAGAAAGATATTGAGATGACAGAACCTGTTTTCTTTGAATATCCAGTCTTTCAAATTAGACGAAGAAAGTAAATTAATTGATTTGTTGTAAGAGACTACCCTTCACCAATTAAATCACCAATTAACTTTACCGTTAATTAATCTGGTGCTAAAGGCAATGCTTTTCAGATATACAGGTATAATACTACAGATGTTCTTTCAACCAATAAATCACCTATTAACTTAATTTATTTGATGTTAAAGACAATACCTATTCCGTCTTTGCGCATTGCAGAGTTATCTTCTCTTGGGAGCAGGTATTGATTGTTACGTCACTTGTTTGTGAGAGTAACGTCATATAGATTGGGTATATCATTCAATAATACACCTGTGTACCATTTTACAGATGCTGTTTTATTATACTTACTTTGTAATATTCCTCATGATCAGGAGGTGGTGCAGAGGGCACCAACCACTTAGGTTGTTGCTGGAAGTATGAGTAATACACTTAGTTATATAGCTGTATCATTTGGCTCCAAATCTGCTGTTTGTTCTAAATTCAGTGTTTCAAATGTTAATATTATGTAATAATCGTAAGAAAGATATTGAGATGACAGAACCTGTTTTCTACAAAGAAAGTAAATTAATTGATTTGTTGTAAGAGACTATCATTCACCAATTAAATCACCAATTAACTTTACTGTTAATTAATCTGGTATTAAAGACAATGCTTTTCAGATATACTATAGATGTTCTTTCACCCAATAAATCACCTAATAACTTAATTTATTTGATGTTAAAGACAATACCTATTCCGTCTTTGCGCATTGCAGAGTTATCTTCTCTTGGGAGCAGGTATCGACTGTTACGTCATTGGTTTGTGTGAGAAAATTACATTGTTTTCTCAAAAATTTATGACGTTACTCTCACAAACAAGTGACGTAACAATCAATCCCTGCTCCCAAGAGAAGATAACTCTGCAATACGCAAAGACGGAATAGATGTTCTATCGCCCATTACACTTAATGACATACACAAAATACTCTACTGATACTAAATGGAGAAAATAACACAGGCTGATGAGTTAAGAAGGGTTAATGAGGTTGAGTAACATCAATATGTTATTTTTGAAGAAAAGAGATATAGGAGTTGTAAATTCCGTTAAATCACCAACAGTTACACTAAGTATCCTGTGAGTTTCTCACACCAGATAATATTACATATATGTATTATGTGATGTCTGCAATTCCTTACCTCATCAAATGGCACTTCAGGTTCAGAAGGCGGGTCAGTCACCGGGGTAACACTGGAGGACTGTAAGGAATATAAATATGACTTATTAGGTTGATTATCGCTAAAATAATAATACATCTTTTGTTGTCCTTGTTGTTATTAAATTTCTCTAATTTTGTCCACTTTTTTGTACCTATTCGATTTGAACAAATTTAGTCCAAATACAAATATATGTGTGTTTCCTGTTTCGGCTCCAAAAAAAATAGGGTAAGTAGGTAGGAAAAACATTTTTTTTTATTTTTTTATTTTATTTTGTTTTATGGTGAAGAAAATCTTCTGATTACCTCCGTGAATGTTAACAGGAGGCCCATGGGCCTTAACGGTCACCTGAGTTATGTAAAAACTGATGTTATCTATGTAATGCCAAATGAAAAAGAAATAATTTTGTAACAAAGGTAACTTGAACTACATGTAATACAAAAGTAGTGTGAAAGATCTCGGTAGTATATGTACTATGTACAAATAGTGGTTCTGTCAGTCAGCTGACAGGACATTGTCCCTTTAGCTAAGTGGTAGAGCGTTGGCCTCCGGAACCTGGATTCTTTGGTTCGTTCCCAGCTGGGGCACCTCATCTTTCCACTTCTTTCTTTCCTATTACAGTAGAACGAGCTGTTGGATTGTTTTGGGGGATTTATTTGAGTAAGGTTACTGGCTAAAAAGAAAACAGCTGTCCTATCAAACATCTAATATATTGATTCAGCAATGAAGAGTTTTTGTGTATTGTAATTTACCATTTGGAAATTTTGCCTCTTTTTATACCGAACATAAATAACATACAACTAAATGGTAAAATACAACAAAATTGTGAATTGACTACATCATCTAAATTTAACAAATTTTTGTGATAAAAAGGTCGCATATTTTGTTAATAATGTTAAAATTAACTTGATTAACGACAAACATACAAAGTGTTGGAACAATCAGGCCTTTGGCAAAGTTATCTATAATATAACACTATGGATGTGTACGCCATTATTTTTTAATCTTTTCCAGTTTATTCTTCTTGAAATAATAATTTTGCTTCTGTACATGTGTCAGACATTGCTTTTTGCTTTTTCAGGGATAGATACTTAAGTCAATGAAGCCTGCTGATACAAAATTGTGAGGTGGAGAAGAATTCCAAGATGGCCAAAGCCAAAACTGTCATAGTATTAAACTGTCAAAGTTATAATGTCTATCAAGTTTCAATGATTTCCAGTTGGAAATGAACCAAATATACCCAAAAGTATCATTTTTCTATATAAGTGTAGTAAAGTTTACCCCATCCCCAGGGGATAAAGTGCTTTAAGACCCTTCTATCTATGTAGATTATTTGTGTCCAGCATATCTTGGTCTGGATAAGATTGTTTAATTTAAGCCAATTTGACCCCTTTTAGCCCCGCCCCTCAGGCATTGGGGCCGGGTCCGGGCCGAAACTGTCAATGTATCAAACCGTTGTTTCATAGTTATAATGGCTGTCAAGTTTGAATAATTTCCATTTGAAATTGAACCAAACATACCCAAAAGTATAATTTTCCTATATAAAGTATAGTAAACTTGGCCTCCTCCCCAGGGGCAAACATGGGTCTGGGGGTCATGAAATTCACAATTTTGATATTAAGCACCTCAAGACCCTTCCATCTATGACAAGTATTGGTTTCCAGCCTATCTCAGTCTCAGCCTCAGGAGAAGATGACTGTTGAAATTTCTGGCTATATGACCCCATTTGGGCTCCGCCCCTCAGGGATGAGACAGGGTTAAAAATGTCAAAGTATCAAACTGTAATCTCATAGTTATAATGTAAATCAAGTTTGAATGATTTTGAATGAGCAAAATGTACCTAAAAGTTGGATGTTCCTACATAAACTATAGTAAATTCCACCCTCTCCCTAGGGGGAAACGTGAAGCTCTAGGGTCATGAATTTCACATTTTTGATAAAGTACCTCAAGACCCTTTCACCTATGAAGAGTATTTGATTCTACCATATCTGGGTCTTGATAAGAAGATTTTTGAAATTTCAGTCAATTTGACCCCTTTTGGCCCCGCCCCTCGGCCCCTCGGGGTCAGTCAGGGCCAATATATGTTCAAACCATCAAACTGCTATCCAACACTGATAATGCTAACCAAGTTTGAATTAACTCCAATGGAAATTAAACAAATGCTGATCCAAAATATGATTACCCTGTATAAATTATAGTAAAGTTTACCCCCTCCCCAGGGAGAAACGTGAGACCCCAGGGTCATGAAATTCACAATTTTGCTATAGCACCTTATATTAAGACCCTTCCACCTATGAAGAGTATTTGATTCTACATATTTGACCCTTTTTGGCCCCGCCCCACAGGCCCCTGGGGGCTGGGGACAATATAATTCACAATTTTAGTCGACCTTTGGCCATGGAAAGTTTCTGCAAAATTTCTTTGAAATTAGTTCAGGGGTTTCGGAGAAGAAGTTGAAAATGTAAATTGTTTACGGGTCCGATCCAGGATTCAGGAAATATCCTCTCATGGGATCTATATCCAGAAAATTAGATCTATAGATATCATGCGGACCCAGGAATTTACTGATCAGATATCCTCTCATGGGATCCAGGTATATGAGCTAACTCATCATGTCCAGATCCAGGATTGTCAGAAATATGCTCTCATTGGGGTCCTGTTATTTTGATAATTGGAAATTTCATCCAGCCGTTGGGACCAGGGGCGACCGTTTCGCTCCTGGGGGGATATATTTGCAGAAATCCTGGGACAAGGGGTGAAAGTTCGCTCCTGGTAGTATAATGTCAGTAATCCGTGAGATTTCCATAGCTAAATATATATGTGTAGCATGATATAGCACCCAAGGCCAAACCTTAAATGTAGATAATCATGAGATGTATATTATATTTGTGTATTGTTTATTTCTTCTGTTATGTGTATAAACATGTGTATGCTGATTTATAAGACATATACAACAATGTTGGTCATGATAACATTGCATACCTATACAGTTAATAAATAGCATTTATTAAACTGTATCATATTGTTCTGGTTGTTTATAAACGGACGCACGACGACGGACACAAGCTTAAGGCAATCGCAATTATATAGTTCACCTGAGAAATATCAGATGACCTAAAAATATGTATTTTTCCTACTGCTTAATTGACACTAATTTTTTAGTAATCCAAACTCCCCTGATGGTCACCAGTGTTACATTCTCTTTTGTAATTGCTGATGATTTCTGTTCTCAATTACAACTGCCACCAGTTCAAATTAATTGAATAACAATTGAACTCCTAGACTACAAATGGTCACACTAATTTACAAATCCCAACCTATATCATAACCACAATTATCTATGGCTACTTAGATTAGTTACCATCTCCATATAAAACTCTGACACTGACCATGAGCCAAGACTAATAAAATTTATAGCAAATTATATGCACACTTCTAACAATTAAACAGCTAATAAATGCATAACCGTGACTGTGAAAAACCAATAAAATGTATTAGGGTTGTCATGAAAAATAGGGCCGGTCGGTAAACAGGAAACTGACAGGTACGTATACATTTTCATTTGGCCGTAAATAACATAAATTGTATATACTATCATTTTAGCTGCATACATGTCAAAGCTTTATATTCCTCTTGATACAAATTATATAATCAATAAATAAAAATCTACGGTCTTTACCAGTATCTAGAACTTTTGGACAAACAGACAGGCGGAGAGACTGATAGAAACAAAACATAATCATAGCACTCAATGTCCAACCAGTCAATATTTAGATTGGATTACAGATGGTGTTCTATTATACTTACTTTGTATATCCATACGGAAGTGATATAACTCATTTACCCCTGAAGACACATTTGAACTCTTCTAATTCAAAAGTTGGAATAGTTCATTATGAAATTTCAGGGGTGAATGAGTTAATTAGGGAAGGTGATACTGTACATACGGGAAACCATAGTGCAGCGGGACAGGGATCCTTAAAGTGTTGTAGATAAAAAAAATACATACTTTCCTCAGCTGAATAATTCAGGTTTTAACAAATACAACCTGTAGCATGCGAGGCATTCATAAGTACTTACAGTGTGGAGTGACTGCAACTTCTCATCAGCCAGCTGCAGTCCGTTCCTTAAATAAAAGTAAATAAATACAAGATATACATTAAAATGTAAAGACTGACAACTACTTTGCTATTTAGCAATTTCTTTTTTAAATACATGTCACTCTTATTGGATTGGTTTCAGGTAAAGAAAACTGACCAATTACAAGGCTTATACTGTATGTTCCTTTGAAGAGGACAGAGCATCTACTCAGGGCTCACATTAAGGAAAACTTCTGTCGCCAATTGGTTTTGCTATGAAAATTTTGTGTTGCCAAACTGAGATTTTATGTCGCCCAATTTTTGACGAGCTCACGACTTTCAGGGTATTTTTCAGATAAATGATTTTAATCCACTATATGTAGTAACATCACGCTGCTACACAAATCCCTTTATGTGTACTTATATTAAATATCAAACTAGTTTAATATGTATCATCCACATGGCGGCATGTACATACAGAGCCTTCAATTTAGTCATGTTAAAGTTACATAATGTAATGTTAGTTACAGGCTAAATGCAGGATTGATGTGACGTTGAATTGATGCATTGTTGACGTGACATCATACCATTATTATGAATTCATAAGGGAATCCCCATATTAACTTTAGGTTGAGACTAAATTTATAAGACTTGTTTATGCACAGGGGTGTAGGATAGGGAAATTCCACCATTGGGATGTTCAAATTTGGTAAAACCTTTCAAGTGAAATTTCAGATTGATCCCTTAAGAGGTTTCAATCACGTTCAAGTCTCGTTTTGATCTCGTGCAAGGGGATTTTGTAATATTTGACAAAGTATGATCAATTTTAATATCAAACACGCATCTGAAAAATGTGTCAAAAATCTGGAGGTCTGTAATTGATTGTAGAATTTTTTCACAAGAATTTAAACAAAATGATTTACCATGTAAAAACCAGGAACCTGATGACTTTTGGCGAGAAATCAGGATCTGAATCCATTTTAATTGTGAATTGTTTGTGGCAGCATTTGCTGCGTAGATTTCCAAGTAGGTCTTCGATGATCTTCGACTCAACAAATCTGATTTTCTCCAAGGTTGACACCCGTCCTAGAAGGATTTCTATTGCCCATCCGTATGTGTAAGGGAAACACAATGGTTGACCGTAGGTTTGCTGTAGCACATTCAATACTTCCACTTTGACTATGCTATTTAACTCTAGCTGAAGTAGATGCCCCAAAGCATTCAGGACATCTTCAGTCAGTTCATAATTCTTGCTGCGGTGCGAATCCAACAGGAAAACGTGGTTTGGTTCGTTGCAACCAATGTTGGTCAACAGTTTGCAATGGGCTTTCAATGTTTGTGATTCTCCTGTTAGTATCCAACACAGGAAATACTTTTTGGAACTATCATGGTTTCGTTCCTCAAGCAGTGCATCACTGTAGGATATCATAGAAATAGAGACATTCCCGCCGGTTATTTCAACCACATTGACATGTTTGTTGCCAATATTTCCTAGCTTTTCTTTCAGTTTAAGCAGTGCGTACGTAATAACACCTTTGTTGAATTTCGTCATTTGTATATTGTCTTGGATTTCTTTAGGAATAATTTCCTGCAAAAAAAATAAAAATTGAGTTGGTACATAAAAAGCTGGTCCTAACTTCTTTTTTATCTTGAGTAAGAATTGTCAAACTTCTCACAATATAACCGATAAATGAATTCAATTTGATATATATCTTTGTGAATGCCTACTAAGTTTCAAAATGATTTAATGTAGAACTGTAATTTGGTATACTTCACACCATCAACCAAAGCAATATGACAGAACTATTACAGAATAAAGGAAACTGAAGTCCTTAGGCTAAGATACACTAGTACTCATCCAGGCAATTAGGCATTCTTTATAGTTCTAGTGATTATACAATTATTTGACTAAGATGGCCTTTACCCCACCCTGCCAAGAGGTCAAGCTTCCTTGCTAATATAGTAAGTTGCAAACATTTTTTTTTTTAAAGGAATGAAATCTAGAGTACCTGTTCAGTTGCATCAGACAATGGAAGAACAACTTGTTCATGTAGTGGGACAGCATTGCAGGACTAGCAGTGTTTTAAAAGAAAAGCCCTTCGGGCACTGGTGAGCTAAAAATCAGTAATGTGATGAAGTATAAAGTTGGTAGAATCTATTTTATTACAGCCACACACCCAATGGTCAAATTTTTCTATACATACAATAAATGAGAGGATAACTGTGTGGATATACAGGGCCACAATTTATTTTTGAATCCCACTGGTAAATTGAGCCAATTTTTACTAGTCCATGTGCAAATTCCACTAACCTAATATTATTCAATAAGATAAGCAATATCAAAATTTGACTAATCAATCCAGCTAGTGATTTTTAGAACCACTTAGTCCAACTGGAGATTTCATTAGTCCCAGACTATCAGCTGGCTACCCCAGGGATCAATACAGGTTTAAGGGGAAACTACCATTTTTTAGATTTGGGGGAAATTTAAATTTTGATACAAGGCTCTAGCGCCATGAAGGTAAAAGATAAATGTTTTGTCCTACATACATGTGTGTAGTATATTTCAATTTTTAAACAATTTTAATGTTGAGACTGTAGAACTATTGTTTAAATTATGTAGAGAAAATGTATATATATGCAGTATTATACATTTTAACTGTTGAAGTTTAAAGAAAACATATGTATAGGGGAAATACTTTGAAGTTAAAACAGCAATTTTCTTGTTGAAATCAGGGATTTCAAAGAACAGGGGAATTTTCTTCTGTAGGGGAAACTACCCATAAAAGGTAGTGAATCAAGTCTACATTGATCCCTGCTACCCTTATCGTGTAGCCCTGTTCGCTGTTGAAAGAGCAGCATGTGAGGTCTAAATGGATCACAATACAATGTTTCAGACCCGCTGTTTATACAAAATTGGTTCCCGGCTTCACCAAAAGGTGCTTCATCCCAACTTTAATCAAAATCCTGTCATTCCTACAGAATGTTTCCCCTATTGGGCTCCAAGGAGGGCCACACTCACTGTTTATACAAAATTGAGTCCCTTTCGCCCAAGGATGCTCCAGCCTAAATTTAGTCAAAATCTACTTGGCAGTTCAGGACTTAAGTGGCGTTTTAAAGGAAAAGTTGACAGACGGCAAACGATGGAGGACAGATGATGCAGTATGGCATAGACTCACCATGGTCCTTCGGACCAGGTGAGCTAAACAAGAGGCCCAAAGGGCCTGTATCGCTCACCTGGATAATGAAGCAACCATGGGAAATTATTCTTATTACATCAAATCCCTCCAATGGTACAGAAGAAGAAAGGTTTTAAAGATTTAAACCTCTAATTTCCCTATTGGGAACCGCAACTCTCATCCGTCAGGGGGTCCAAACCCACCGTTTATACAAAATTTAGTTCCCTTTGCCCAAGGATGCTCCAGGTTAAATTGGGATAAAATCCTGTAATTCCTATGGTAGAAGAAGAATTTCAAAGGTTTTTACCTCTTTTTCCCCTATTGGACCCTGTAGCTCTACCCACAGGTGGACCACACCTACCGTTTCAACAAAATTTAGTTCCCTTGATCTTAAGATGCTCCAGATCAAATTAGGATGAAATCTCTTAATCCCTATGGTAGAAGAAGGATTTTAAAGATTTTTACCTCTTTTTCCCTTATTGGGCCCCACCTCTTTTTTCCTTATTGGGCCCCACTTCTCTGCCCCCAGGCGGGCCACACCCACCGTTTATACAAAATTGTGTCCCCTTGGCCCGAGGATGCTCCAAACCAAATTGGGATGAAATCTCTTTATCCCTATGGTAGAAGAAGGGTTCTAAAGGTAATTACCTCTACTTCCCTTATTTGGCCCACCCCTCTGACCCCAGGGGGGCCACACCTACCGTTTATACAAAATGGGTGCCCTTGGACCAAGGGTGCTTCAGACCAAATTGGGATGAAATCCCTTAATCCCTATTGTAGAAGAAGGATTTTAAAGGTTTTACCTCTATTTCCCCTATTGGGCCCTGTCCCTCTGCCCCCAGGGAAGTCTCACCCACCATTTATACAAAATTGAGTCACCTTGACCCAAGGATGCTCCAGACTAAATCAGGATAAAATCCCTTAGGTAGAAGAAGGATTTTAAAGGGGTACCTCTATTTCCCTCTGCCCCCAGGGGGGCCACACCCATCATTTATACAAAATTGAGTCCCCTTGGCTAAAGGATGCTCCAGACTAAATTAGAATAAAATCCCTTAATCCCTATTGTAGAAGCAGAATTTTAAAGGTTTTACCTCTATTTCCCCTATTTGGCCCTGCCCCCAGAGGTGCCACACCCACAGTTTATACAAGATTGAAATGTCAGAATGAATTAAAACATACAGAACTTCTTTGTACCAACCGTTTTACTTGGTCCAGGGTTCCCTGATTTTGTTTTCCTAGGTCGTTCGGTGACATTTTTCGTTAAGTGATCGGTTTCTTGCTGTATTGGAAAAAAAATACATTTGTTAAAGGTAAAATAGAATAATATACAACATTTTTATAGCGTCCTTAATAATCAGTAAAAATACTCTAAAGCGCTTCACAACACATTATTAATAGTATTAGTTATTGAAGATAGAAAAAGGCATCTAAATCACTATCATGAAGACAATTATTTCAATATGCATAAATATGTACGGATAAATGAATAATATAAATTTAAAGAGTGATGTGTACATGACGTCTGTGCAAAGAGCCAAATTATAAAATGCAGACGTGAAGAGGGGGGTCTTTATAATCCTTCTTGAATTTAGCCAGGGTTTTAGATTTTGGAAAGATTCAATCACATTTTTTAACAGAAAAAATAATTTGCCGTGCATTGATGCATGTTTTCAATGTTAGCTATACACAAATACATATTGTAACTGATTTCTGTAAAAGACCAACATTTGTGTACGTGTGAATAAAAAGCTTCTTTGGTAAAAAGACCTTGGTGAACTAAAATTGACATATTGGGACCTCATTTACATAATTTCTGGTGTAAGATATGAATGGCAACACTTTTTTGTAATCAAATAACAAACATTAAAATAATTTGGGCAATGAAGTACTTACAGTTAATGCCCGTATTCCAAGTTCAACTTTAGCAGCTGTTGTACCACACTTTTTCTCGTTTCTGGGAAAAAAATGTTATGTTCAGTTAATTAACTCATCCACCCCTGAAGACACATTTGAACTCTTCCAATTCAACGGTTCAGGAACAGTTCATTATGAAATTGCATTGGTGAATTAATTAATTTATCAAAAACATCCAAAAAGTTTATAATTCAGGGATTAATGCAGGAATAGAAAGTTGGTACCTTTTTTTTGAAATAGTGGGAAATACATAATGTAGACATACGACTCTCCAGCAGGAAGGGTGGCCATGCCACAGGCCACTGAGCCAGGGGGAGAGAATGAGAGGTTGGATTGGATGATTTCTTGAATTTTTGTTTCTCACTGTTCATTTGAATAAAGCATTTGCATGATAGTTTTTGGTGCGCTATGGTATTTATTTTTTAACACTCCCATCGCAGCGTGGCGCTGCCAACCATTTCCATGCCAACCATTTCCATGTCGCAACCAATCTATCATGCGCAACGCCACTTTGAAAAAGAAAACTCAAAACAAGAGTTATAATCGATGTAGTTTAATTTTAAATAAATAGCATTGTTTAATAATCTTGACATTGCATTATTATTGCTCATTTTCTTGCCCTTTTCTTAATCTTTATCAATTTTTTTTTTATAATCACTATACATTATTACAAAAAAATGGTCTGACACAAGAAAATGGATAATTTTAGCAGATACTTAAAGCTGACAGTGCAACTTAAAAAGCTTTCGATTGAGATTAAAAAAAGCCATTTCAAAATATTTTTTCTGGTTTTGAGATCTTCCCGGTCTCTTCCAACTATCGTTGAAGTGCTGACATTTTAGTTTGGTCCTTGCTTGCAGGTAACAAGTATGGGTCTCGCTGGGTATAAAAAGCACATTACCCGTCGAACCGGTTATCATTTGTTCCAACGTGTGCGCAAGGTGACACTACTATACTATATATATATAACACTTTCATGATTTTTTACTGGCATTTCGTATCAGATCAGTTGAATAAAATTAAAATGGAACACATCAAAGTAAGCAATTATCTAAGAAAAGTGGAAATAGTAGTAAAATACGACGAATCAGGGTGCACGATGCATTAAATTGATTCGGAAGACAGTCAGTTGTAGAATGATAACCGGATAAATAGGCAATTGTATCTGGTAGTATTGGGTTGTATTGGGTAATTCAGCGATTGTATCTGGTGGCATAGGGTAAATTGATGTACAATACATTGGGTAGTATTGGGTAAATTGGCGATTGTACTGGGTAATATTGGGTGTAGTGGGTAAATCGATGTTTGAATTGAGTAAATCGGTGATTGTATCTGGTGGTATTGGGTAAATCAATGTACGTATTGGATAGTATTGGGTAAATCTGCGATTGTATCGGGTAGTATTGGGTTGTATTGGGTAAATCAGCGATTTTATCAGGTAGTATTGGGTAAATCGATGTTTGTCATGGGTAAATAGGCGATTGTATCTGGTAGTATTGGGTAAATCGGCGATTGTATCTGGTGGTATTGGGTAAATAGGCAATTGTATCTGGTAGTATTGGGTAAATCGGTGATTGTATCTGGTAGTATTGGGTAAATCAATGCATGTATTGAGTATACTCCCATAACATGATAGGCCGCTGGTCGGCCTTTTTTCCATCGTATATGATTTTGCCAACTGCGACCTTTCATTTCCGAAGCACTAATTCTTTGATGCATTATGACCATTTAAATGTATGTAAACATGATATACTCTTTCTTTATCCGAACTTTGAAAATGTGATCGTCAGCATCGGGAAAATCAGCTATGGGCAGTTAGAGGTTACGCGGCGCCTGTCAAAAGTTTTTCGCCATGTAAAACCTCTAACATCGTTAGAGTAGTATTGGGTAGCATTGGGTAAATCGGCGATTGTGTCTTGTAGTATTGGGTTATATTGGGTAAATCGGCGATTGTATAATCAGTATCTGGTAGTATTGGGTAAATCGATGTTTGTTTTGGGAAGTAAGCTTATTGGGTAAAATCAGCAATCGTTTCGCTGCTTAGTTTTGCTCAGATGACATCGTTGTAAGCTAACTAGTAGCTTGTGGTGATGTATAATGATCCTTTCTTCTAATGTATGCTGTACACACGCGTACTTATGAGACTTCTCGTTGCTATATATATAGTTATTTACATTTACAGGTTCATTTCTTTATCTGGTAGGGTTGGAGTATTCAGCTCCCACTGTTGATTCCTCTCCTTTTAAAATATGATGGTTAAAACATGTGATTTTCAAAAGCATGGTCAGTGCCAAACAGTCAATTTGTTACATTGTTCACTTTTGACTGGTTAGACTTGCAAACATATATGTAACTAATAAAAAGATGGCTTGAATTTTGTCGGGTGATTTTTCCAGTGGCTGTTGAGCTGTAACTTGAAGGTGTTGAGCGTTGGAGAGATTACTACCTCCTCTGTTAGAGAGTTCCACAGATTTATCACTCTGTTGCTGTAGAAATTACCATATTTGTTCAGTCTGCATGGTCTTTTGAATAGTGTCCTGGAGTACCCTGGTTCGGTTGTCTTCAGCTTCATGAAATAGTTTGCCCTTGTCAAGAATGTCCATGTTGTTTAGTATTGTGTAGGTTTGAATTACGTCAACACGATATCTCCTATATTCGAGAGTTGGGAGTCGGAGTTGTCTTAGGCGTTCTTCGTATGGTGCGTTCAGAGTTGGAATCCTTTTGGTAGCTCTTCTTTGGATGTTCTCGATTGTAATTTTGTCGCGGATCAAAAATGGTGATGTAACTGTTGTCGAGTATTCCAGATGAGGTCTAATCAGCGTTTTGTATAGATTTAGGAACATTACAAGCCTCATGTATGTAAAGGTCCGGAATACTGGTTGTCTATATATGGACACTTAGGTCTTTCTCGTGTTCCTGCACTCTTATGATTGGAGATTCTTTTCCATCTTGAGTTATGGTGTATATATGGTCACCTTGTCTCTGTCCGAGCTCCAGGTGTTTGCACTTTGTGGTGTTAAGTTGCATGAGCCAGGTTTTGGTCCAATCACACATATGATTTATGTTGTCCTGTAGATTTTGGCGGTCTGCTAATGTTTCATTTTTTGCAGAGAGTTTTGTGTCATCCGCAAATAGTTCGATCGTACAGCTTAACATATCAGGCATGTCGTTAACATAGATCAGAAACGGTATTGGTCCTAAAACACTCCCTTGAGGGACTCCCACTTGTGACTGGTTTCGGATTTGATGTTGTACCATTGATCGTTACTCTTTGTACCGTATTTTCCAGGAAGGCTATATCCAAAACTTTTCCTTCAATTCCATACTGTTCTAGCTTGTGTATCAGGAAACGGTGCAAGACCTTGTCAAAAGCTTTAATTTACTGAAATCCAAATATTTAAGAACGCCTTCGAGATACACCAATTTGAGAAATTCTTAGCTAAGTACATACTTAGCTTAAGAATGGAAAGTTAAGAATTGAGAATTAAGAAGTTTCGAGATTCCGGGGCCACAGATATATGACATATATGTTATCACCAGCTTCCAGTCCTTTATGCCAGTTTTCCAGGGATTCTAATAGTTGGGTAGAACAGGATTTCCCCGGTCTGAACCCATGTTGGAGATGGTCTGGTGTGAATAAGTTATTTATGTCCATGTGGGTTAGGATTTCGTCCCCTATTAAACGTTGCATTATTTTGGATGGTACTGACGTTAAACTTATTGGCCTGTAGTAGCTATGCCCAACTATTTTTTTTTAAACCAAAAGTGATTTATTTCTCGTCATTTTCCTAGAGACTACCATAACCTGATTACAAAACAGCAATCAGAACCATGTTATCTTCAAAATTGGATTTTTACGAATTTTTTGAAATCGTGAAATTTCACAATTGTTTTCTAGCATTTTCCTGAAAACAATCAAAAAAGCGTACAAGGTCAATAACAAGGTATATATGGGAGAATTTGTTTTCTCTTTTTTTACCACAATTTCAGAACCAATCTATTCTATTGTAAAATGAAAGATTTCAATGCTAAATATCACCCCTCACTCCGGAGATGATGCTAAAATGTTACTTCACAAAGAGTTACCTCCCCTTACAAAACACAATGAATGACATTAATAATCTCATTTAATTATATATATTGATGCACCAGTCTCAGTGGTAATTACACATCTTCTTTCTTATCGTTCGCCTTTACACTTGAATACCAGTCTCCTCAACAAATCTGGTGGTCTTCTGTGCTAAGGGCATCCACTGGTCCACATAGCTTTTCTTTGAGTGGTAACGTTAACACTCACTCACTCACTCACTAACTGTTGGTGAATGCCATATCTTATCTCTCATGATCAGTGCCTGATGGATCTTCCATGACTGTAAGAGGTGTGCAGTATCCTGCTCTGCTTCTCCACAAGGACACATTGGAGATGAAACAACTTTCATGACTTTGTATAGATGTTGATTGAGTCTGTTGTGTCCTGTCGGAAGATGGTAGTTTGGTCAGATCTTGTTGGTGGTAACTGTCTTGTTGCTGATGGGTGTTGAACAGAGATTTGATGATAGTCTTCATCTCTGTGTAGCAGACTGGATTTTCTTCCTGTTATTGTTCAGCACCATTCTTTGCTAATTTATCGGCTTGTTCATTACCCCAAACTCCACAGTGAGAAGGAATCCACTGTAGAACTGTTGTCAGACTTTTGATGGTGTATAAAGCTTGTTCAAGTTGAGGTTAAGCTTGTCGTTTGTCAAAGCTTGTAGCACAGAGAGGGCATCAGTCAGGAATACTACTTGAGTTGTGTTATCAATTTTGTTTTTGATGGAGTGTGCAGCATGAATAAGGTCTTCTTCAACTTAGTAGTTTGAACAATGTAGGCCTGTTGGTATTGCTTCTGATTGTTGATCTCAGTTGGGGTACTTAATGTATATACCAGCCCCTCCTTTTATTGTGGCATTTGCTTACCCAGGAGTCTGAAGGGTACTTGTCTTCAAGCATACTCATTGTAATTACACATGATCTGATATGTTTTAGTCAGATAAATCATTAAAATAATATTTAAAAACAAAAAATTGTATTTGTACATGGTGTATGATCTGACAAGTTTTATTTATATAAAAAAAAAAAAATGATATTGAAAAACAAAAGCATGTCATATCAATTAGATATGTTTAATGTAAACTATGTACAGACCAACCATTGTATAGTTTTTGTATGTCAGACAACACTGAAACTCGAAATAAATTTAAATTTAGGTCTATTCAATTTCTAACTGTATCAGCGTATGTAAACTAAGTCAAGACTGAGTGACAGTAACTTAATTTAAAAGTTTAATCATTTAGAAACAAGTAAATAGTACCGAAATTTATACAAATATACATCATTTAATGTTTAAAATATATACAGAAAACAAAGAGAACAGATACCTTTACACGATAGGTAAACAACCGTTAATGCAATATCCTTCTAGCGAGTTTTGTCTGGTACAGGTGGGATTTGTTTACGTTTTCGAGGCGAGGTGTCCGCCATATTGGATTTACCGTTATACTACCCCTTGGGATTTCAACAGCATTTTTCATACCAAGAACGGTTTTGACAGATTGGCATATATATATACTTATTTTAAGGGATAATTACTGAACATTTGTATATAATTTTGATGGATGTACTCGGTTTTATAAGGAAATTGTCGCTTCTGCAATATTTCACAATCTCCGCTCCTTGCGTTTCCGCCATGATATTTGTAATATAGACTGTAGTAAAGTGACGAGGGATATCGAAGATAAAATTCCTACCATGTATCCATTTCTATAACATGGACAAGCACGATAAAATCACCGTTCTTCCGATGGTATAAAAGTGTGACGAAATTTTGGCGCGACGCGAAAATTCAATTGGAGTTATCTCCCCTTAGCTTGGGCATAGCTACCTGTAGTTACCGGGGTCTTATTTTGGTCCTTCCTTGTAGACTGGTGTCACTGTTGCCTCTTTCCAAGGTGTTGTCAGTTGGAAAGAGGTAACAGTGACACCAGTCTACAAGGAAGGACCAAAGAAAAGACCCCGGTATGTACAGGCCAAATCGTGTTGGGTTGTATTTGTAAATCGACGGACCCGACCAGTGTGTCTTCATAATCATGTTTGCATACCACAAATTTGCTGTAAAATAATTGAGAGTCATTTATCGAACAGATTTTCAACTAAACAACATTAATGTTTGCCTTTTCGCGACGGAAAACACCCACCTATTTGGTTCCGCCATCTTCGTCTGTCTGACGTAACCGGGGTATTGTGGGATATTGCATCTTGAAATAGTTATTTGGGAATTCCGATTTTGTCAGAAGTCCGGATTACGTAATGTATGTGGTTCCGGATTGTTTCGCCCCAAATCCCGTTCGCCCTAGGTTGTTTCGCCCCAAATCCCGTTCGCCCTAGGTTGTTTCGCCCTAAAACAATTTTTTTAGGGCGAAACATTGATTGGTATTTTCTTTTCATTTCTATTTGTTTTAAGTCACAAATTTTAAAAGTCTTCCTAGTCTTCCATATCATTAAAATCATTTTTATTAAAAAAAAAATCTGTTGTTGTGGTGAATTTTGGCTAGAGTTATCTCCCTTAGACCGATAACCGCGCCGACAACCTGGATGTGACTTCTCGGCGCGGTCTCTAATATCTTGACATACAACAGACAACACGTGAGTGATTTTCCTCCAACTTGTTACTTGATTTCAGGAGCTAAGAGCAGTTTGACAATTGGTGTCATAAGTGCGATACAACTCGCGCTATTCGCGCTATTTTGACAAATTTTGTCAATTCTTTTCCAGATATCTTTTGTACCTAGCTTGCTGGTCCCCTCTTGCTCGCCACGTGCGCTGGCCATTGTGACCATTGCGCGAATAACGAGTGAGAGAATTTGGGACAGTTCTATTAGTTTATTATTGTTTATTTAATTATTATTAGGGGTAATTCAGAGTCGGCGGTGTTCACTGATGTTCTGAAATTTATATTTAATTTAACTAAGTTTATTTGTTACTTTGTATGAACTCCGTTCGCCTTGTAAAGTGGGCCGCCCATATTGGCGGAATACATATGACAGGCAAGACTTGAGTATCATTAGAATTAGGAATTTTTATACTGTAAGGAAATTATTATATGTTTAGTTAGGTTAATATTGCATTAGGTTAGAAATTAGTTATTTTAGGAATTAGAAATTATTTTGTAAACTGTAAATCGTATTTGTAATCGTTTGCATTTTATACGGGACAGATACACGTGTCTACTTGTAGTAACGTTAGTATACTGTCCTTGTGAATCATTTTTAATTGCTTAATTAAGTGTGTTGACTTATTTCTTTGTTGTAACTTTTTTATATTTTATAATGGCTACCATAAATGTACGCTCAGCTACAGAAGTTGAGCTTTGCACGTTGGAGGGTTTATATTAAGGTTCTAAGATAGGAGATATACAATGTCAGCAAGGCTATTAGATAGGAGATATACAATGTCAGCAAGGTTCTAAGATAGGA
>NW_018408809.1:602652-611412 GCF_002113885.1 Mizuhopecten yessoensis | reverse complement strand
CCTTCACTGACATATACTTTAACCTTAGCATTAGGACAGGTACATTCCTGGAACAATGCAAAATGACAAGAGTCACTCCTTAATTTAAAAGTGGTAGTTCCACAAATATTAGCAATCGTAGACCTATATCAATATTGCCAGTTTTATCTAAGGGACTGGAGAGACACGTTCATACCTCATTTTACAAATATTTGAATAATTATGAACTCGTTGTCTCATCCCAGTCTGGTTTTAGAGTTAAACGTTCGTGTGATACAGCCTCTTTAAATATTGTATACGTCTGGGTCAAAAATATTGATGATGGTCTTTTTACAGGATCACCTTTTATTGATTTAGAAAGGCGTTCGACTAAGTGAATCACTCTGTTTTATTACACAAACTTCAGTTGTATTGATATGATACCAACTCCTTGTCGTGGTTTAAACGTACCTTACCGATAGAACACAAAAGTATCTCTATCTGGAACTTTTTCAGAAGACATGGTTCCATTTTAGGCCCTTTGTTATTTTTAACTTTCATAAATGCCTTGTCTTTTTCTGTAAAATGTAAATACTGTAATGTATGCTGATGATTCAAGTATTCATTATGCTAACAAAGATCTTGTTAATGTACAACATGTGCTTCAGTCAGATTTAGAAAATGTATATACATGGTGTAATGAAAACAAAATGATTGTCAATGTCCACATAATATGTATTTGGTGTTGTACCAAAACAAAAACTGTCAAGAAATGATGTTAAACTTGACCTTAAGCTTGGTGACATTGAAGTAGGACAGGTTGAAAATGAAAAACTTTTAGGTGTACATCTGGACGAATCTCTGTCCTGGAGCGGTCATATTGAGAAAACTATATCGAAAATCAGACAACGGTTAGGGTAATTAAGGCAAACTCGAGCCTATTTACCAGTACAGGGTAGACTCAGGTTTTACAACTCATAGGTGTTAACACATGTTATCTGCTGTTGTACTGTATCGTCTGGCTGCTCTTAAAATCAGCTCAAAAGCAGGCAGCACGTGTTATACTTGATGTACCATATGACACACCTTCTTGTGTTATGTTTTCAGATCTAAAATGGTTACCTATTGAGGAAGTTTTTCAATTTAAGAAGTTGTGTTTACTTTATAAATGTATTCATGGCATGGTAACACATTATTTGTGAGGAAGGTCCTGATATCCTACTGGAGGGGTTGTACCTCCATTGAAAGGAAGTTTCTGATACCCTACTGGAGGGGTTGTACCTCCCTCGACAGGAAGTTCCTGATATCCTACTGGAGGGTTTGTACCACCATTGACAGGAAGTTCCTGATATCCTACTGGAGGGTTTGTATCTCCCTTGACAGGAAGTTTCTGATAGCCAACTGGAGATTTGTGACTCCATTTACAGGAAGTTTCTGATAGCCTACTGGAGGATGTGTACCTCCCTTGACAGGAAGTTTCTGATACCCTACTGGAGGATTTGTACCTCCCTTGACAGGAAGTTTCTGATATCCTACGTGAGGATGTGTACCTCCCTTGGCAGGAAGTTTCTGATACCCTACTGGAGATTTGTACCTCCATTGACAGGAAGTTTCTGATACCCTACTGGAGGATTTGTACCTCCCTTGACAGGAAGTTTCTGATATCCTACTGGAGGATTTGTACCTCCCTTGACAGGAAGTTTCTGATATCCTACGTGAGCATGTGTACCTCCCTTGGCAGGAAGTTTCTGATACCCTACTGGAGATTTGTACCTCCAATGACAGGAAGTTTCTGATACCCTACTGGAGGATTTGTACCACCATCGACAGGAAGTTTCTGATACCCTACTGGAGGATTTGTACCTCCCTTGACAGGAAGTTTCTGATAACCTACTGGAGGATTTGTACCTCCATTGACAGGACGTTTCTGATATCCTACTGGGGGATTTGTACCCCCATTGACAGGAAGTTTCTTATAGCCTACTGGAGGATTTGTACCCCCATTGACAGGAAGTTTCTGATACACTACTGGAGGATTTGTACCTCCCTTGACAGGAAGTTTCTGATAACCTACTGGAGGATTTGTACCTCCATTGACAGGAAGTTTCTGTTATCCTACTGGAGATTTGTACCTCCATTGACAGGAAGTTTCTGATACCCTACTGGAGATTTGTAACTCCATTGACAAAGTTTCTGATACCCTATTGGAGATTTGTAACTCCCCTGACAGGAAGTTTCTGATACCCTACTGGAGGGTTTGTACCTCCCTTGGCAGGAAGTTTCTGATACCTTACTATATCATAATTGACCGGATTCTTTTCACGTTTTTCATGCTTGATTCTATTGAACTGTCCTAATCGAGTTTTAGACTAACCCTCAGGCTTCAGATTCCTTGTAATGCCTCAGATGATTGCAAAGCAATAACGTTTATTTATCGGCGCAATTACCGAGCACCGATCCTCCAAATACTGACCAGTTGTACTGGCCATACGGGGAAACCCTGGACTGGTCAGGTCATGGTCGGTATGGTGAGAGAACCTGTTATGTACCGTACCTGTCACGTCACCAATCTGATAACACCTGACTTGGGGCCATGTAAGGCGGAAATGGACACATAATTAGAGTGTGGGTAGTGGTTCTGGTCCCAGGGCGGGTGTGTGGTGGACGTTTTATGGGCGGTTTGCGTTGGTCACTTAGTACAACCTCGATGACCCGTGCAAGTGTTATCGAATAGAGATTTAACAATAATTCAAAAGAAACTATTAAATCGCCGAATTGATTATAAAGAGTAGGGGATATCTCACATCTCAGAATTTTGGAAACGAATGTAAACATGTTGGTAGATTATAGAAGACCTACGTTAGATAGGCCTAGTTGACCCGGATGTAATCGCTATTAAATAGGATGTCGTGTCTGTTACTGTATCGAGAGGCGGACTCTAAAATGAACATTTAAGAAATAAAAACAACATCAATTTAAAACTACGAAATTGACACCGGTTTTTTTCTTTTCAACTTTTTAATATATTTTTACAATGATATATATATAGCCCAGTACATCCTGTTACATTTGAGTTATTTTAGTATTCTACGAAAATGGATAATCAAATTGTATGTGTCTCAGTGCATCAGACTGGATAGCTGATAATGTCTCGTGCCAAATAAATAGTCACGAGCGTGTTTTCCCTCTAAAATGTTTAATGCCTTTCCATATTTTTTCATGTAATTCTGATTTGGTTCTTTTTGTTTAACGTCCTATTAACAGCTAAGGTTATCAGAGGAGTGTGCTGGAGGCAGGGTAGGAGGAGGTATTCGCCACTTTGCGATAGCGCGTACGTATCTGACGCCCATTTTTAAGTGCGACCTCGCAGGGGCCACTCATAACAGTATTCTATCCGGTCATACTGACAACGGGTATGCTGAAGAGAAGGGGATAACAACTACCATTTGTAAAGACGTTCGACTGTCCCGGCCTGGGGACAGAACCCATTGCCCAATCCACTTGGGGAGACCCTTAACACTGAGGCCAAAAGTGAGGTATTGCCAAGCAATGCACTAGGAAACAAAAAGGTTTCCCGAAAGTAGCGAGAATAAAGAAAGATCCCAAATGTGGCCATTGGGCCAGCAGATCTATTGTGGTTTATACAATGTCCCCATTAGCAGAAGAAACAGAAGAAAAACCCCGATTCTGCAGGCGGGAGCCACATTAGTCGCCGTACGACATAGAGTGGGATACAGCACCCACATTAGTCGCCGTAGGACATAGAGTGGGATACAGCACCCACATTAGTCGCCGTAGGACATAGAGTGGGATACAGCACCCACATTAGTCGCCGTACGACATAGAGTGGGATACAGCACCCACATTAGTCGCCGTACGACATAGAGTGGGATACAGCACCCACATTAGTCGCCGTACGACATAGAGTGGGATACAGCACCCACATTAGTCGCCGTACGACATAGAGTGGGATACAGCACCCACATTAGTCGCCGTACGACATAGAGTGGGATACAGCACCCACATTAGTCGCCGTACGACATAGAGTGGGATACAGCACCCACATTAGTCGCCGTACGACATAGAGTGGGATACAGCACCCACATTAGTCGCCGTACGACATAGAGTGGGATACAGCACCCACATTAGTCGCCGTACGACATAGAGTGGGATACAGCACCCACATTAGTCGCCGTACGACATAGAGTGGGATACAGCACCCACATTAGTCGCCGTACGACATAGAGTGGGATACAGCACCCACATTAGTCGCCGTACGACATAGAGTGGGATACAGCACCCACATTAGTCGCCGTACGACATAGAGTGGGATACAGCACCCACATTAGTCGCCGTACGACATAGAGTGGGATACAGCACCCACATTAGTCGCCGTACGACATAGAGTGGGATACAGCACCCACATTAGTCGCCGTACGACATAGAGTGGGATACAGCACCCACATTAGTCGCCGTACGACATAGAGTGGGATACAGCACCCACATTAGTCGCCGTACGACATAGAGTGGGATACAGCACCCACATTAGTCGCCGTACGACATAGAGTGGGATACAGCACCCACATTAGTCGCCGTACGACATAGAGTGGGATACAGCACCCACATTAGTCGCCGTACGACATAGAGTGGGATACAGCACCCACATTAGTCGCCGTACGACATAGAGTGGGATACAGCACCCACATTAGTCGCCGTACGACATAGAGTGGGATACAGCACCCACATTAGTCGCCGTACGACATAGAGTGGGATACAGCACCCACATTAGTCGCCGTACGACATAGAGTGGGATACAGCACCCACATTAGTCGCCGTACGACATAGAGTGGGATACAGCACCCACATTAGTCGCCGTACGACATAGAGTGGGATACAGCACCCACATTAGTCGCCGTACGACATAGAGTGGGATACAGCACCCACATTAGTCGCCGTACGACATAGAGTGGGATACAGCACCCACATTAGTCGCCGTACGACATAGAGTGGGATACAGCACCCACATTAGTCGCCGTACGACATAGAGTGGGATACAGCACCCACATTAGTCGCCGTACGACATAGAGTGGGATACAGCACCCACATTAGTCGCCGTACGACATAGAGTGGGATACAGCACCCACATTAGTCGCCGTACGACATAGAGTGGGATACAGCACCCACATTAGTCGCCGTACGACATAGAGTGGGATACAGCACCCACATTAGTCGCCGTACGACATAGAGTGGGATACAGCACCCACATTAGTCGCCGTACGACATAGAGTGGGATACAGCACCCACATTAGTCGCCGTACGACATAGAGTGGGATACAGCACCCACATTAGTCGCCGTACGACATAGAGTGGGATACAGCACCCACATTAGTCGCCGTACGACATAGAGTGGGATACAGCACCCACATTAGTCGCCGTACGACATAGAGTGGGATACAGCACCCACATTAGTCGCCGTACGACATAGAGTGGGATACAGCACCCACATTAGTCGCCGTACGACATAGAGTGGGATACAGCACCCACATTAGTCGCCGTACGACATAGAGTGGGATACAGCACCCACATTAGTCGCCGTACGACATAGAGTGGGATACAGCACCCACATTAGTCGCCGTACGACATAGAGGGGGACACAGCACCCACATTAGTCGCCGTACGACATATAGTGGGATACAGCACCCACATTAGTCGCCGTACGACATATAGTGGGATACAGCGGACCTTTACATTCCACAAACCTGACGTCAGATGTAACTCTACTGGACAAAATTTTCATCATGAAAGAAAATAATCTGATTTTTTCACTCATATTTTTTCAATTTTTTTCCGTTGAGCAGTTTTGACGTGCGAAATATTCTTTTCTGGAAATATTTTTGTTGTGCCATTTTGTTCTTTATCTTAAAAAAAGTTAGTTGTCATATCTCGAAAACCGCTTAATGGAAAATTATGAAAATATTATACTATTTTATTCACTGAAAATACAAAACTGCGTGTAACGGAGAAGAAAAAATAATGCTCGTGACCTTTAATTTGGTGCGAGGCTATATATACGTCGTATACGAACAGATTTTAACAAACCCCACCCCTCAAAATCGACATCTTTATTAATACATGTATCTTACTAATACTAAAAGATTGACAACACGAGTTGCAACATACAAATATACGTATATATATAAATATAATGAAGCCGTGTGTTTGGTCTTTCTCTGTGCGGACGGACTAGTTGAAACGGAAATATCAGCAAGAGCGGAGTGAACAGGAGGAAGTTAAAAAAGCACGGGAAGTGATGAACATTGATCAGAAGAAAGTTGTGAACAGCGAATAGTATAACTAGTCCGTTCGCATGGAGAAGGAACAACCACGTGGTCTGATATAAAAAAAAATATATACTGTCTTGTTGCAGTACTTATCTAGTAATCTTAAAAAATCGGACTCTTTAACTCCCTCTTCCCTCTCTTTCCTCCCTCTCTCACCATCCCCCTATCTCTCTCTTTTCCTTTATCTACACGTGCATGTTTATAATTGTGCACATGCGTGTGGTTCGGTGCGTGAATGCGTGGGTGTATGTATGTCACTGATTAATTAATTTATAATACATAACTTATTTACGTAGTTCTGCCATCATGTAATTTTGTTAAAAAAATATAATTGTACAGGGAAAGGGCTTGATATAAGTTGTAAAACTTGTGCCCAATTCCATTGTTATGTAAAAAAGGCAATATAATATGCTTAAAACAATCTATCAGAATAGCAATCTCTCATTTGTTAAAACTGTATCACAATGAATTTAATAAAATTCAATAATATATTCATATTATATTTACAATATAATATACGTATACTGTACAGCAGTAGGTGACATTTAAAGGTTATGTCATGGCAACACGTTTCTTGTCTTCGTGGTGTTTTTTTATATACATACTGTACATGTTATATATGTGTAGTGATTTTATCACATACAGTAAAATAACCATGCAAGTCGCTATTTCATTTATGCAGAAACAAATACTTTGGCAATAAACGTTTGGATTTGTGTCTTTTCAAAGATAGCCTAGAGTTTTCCCCCCATTTTTGAAGTTCCGCAAAGTACAATTTTGTCAATGCCTATATTAATCCCGAGGTCAAAAATTCACGCTATACGGCAGTGTTGTGGAATTTCAACTTGTGGTCATAGAAATACGCACATAGAGTAATGGGCCATAACACACATATATATTAATAGGTGTTTATGATAATATGTGGTTGATGGAGGGGTGAAGGTCGCACTGATGACGGATTAGTACCACGTGATTATGACGTATACGCGATGACAGATTGGTGATGAGACATTACCTAGATATCAAACACATCGTCACAAAATTCTGTAACGTAGAAAACAATCCCACAGCAAGTTCTTCTAGGTAACGGACAAAAACATGGCTATCAAAATTATTAGGACATTTATCACAGACGGAAATATCTGTGTACACGGAACATAATAAATTGTATAGTTTTACAACCCTACATATACGTATCAGAAACTCTGATATTAACAATATTCGCGCCGAATAAATGACATCAAACAGACGCGCATACCCCAAACCTTGATGGTAATGTCATTGACACCAAGTGTCTTTACATATTACGAAACCATAAACAATGTTAAAGAAAACAACAAAACAAAAACGACGAAACAAACATCAAAACATTTCATAGGACAACGAAAATATTAGCTGTCCTTCTGCAGTCTAGAACTTAATCTCGGGGAAGGGACGCGATATAGGGGAAGCAACTCTTATAATTACTTGGCCGTTTTAATGAAGAATTAACCTTTTAGAATGTGAAGATCATAAACAGATGGTGTGTCAACGCCCCCTCTACTGGCCAGAGGAGTGTCCCCACCCCCTCCTACGGGCAAGAGGAGTGTCCCCACTCCCTCCTACTGGACAGAGCAGTGTCCCCACCCCTCCTACGGGCAAGAGAAGTGGTGCCTTGTGTACTTTTGGTTCAAAATCCTACTCCTCTAAGTGGCTGCGTCGATTTATCATTTTTGATCTGACCTATCACCAGAGCAATATTATCATATTCAGATTGG
The DNA here is from genome assembly GCF_002113885.1 of Mizuhopecten yessoensis. Lineage (NCBI taxonomy): Eukaryota > Metazoa > Mollusca > Bivalvia > Pectinida > Pectinidae > Mizuhopecten > Mizuhopecten yessoensis. The sequence continues at coordinate 603,356 of NW_018408809.1, read as the reverse complement.
ATACATGAAGCTGGTTTGACCCCTCGGTTGGAGTGTTGGGTCTCCAATAGCCGAATGTAGATGTTAAGTTGTACTACTTAAAACGAATGAGATCTACATTATATGATTACATATACACACGAATACATCACATGCTACACGAACTTGTTTCAGGGTCCTGCCCCCTCCTCACTGGCTATGTCCCTGGGTTCACTCATGGAAATGTTCAGGCCCAACCTGCACCTTGTGACTTAGTTTCTGAGTAATAACATTAAAACAGTTGAGAGTCTCACCATTGGCATTAAAAGAGGAATGCATTCATCATTCGAACATATTTTATTGAAAGAAAACAATCGAAGGGATTGGGCACAAGTTCTGACAACTTACTAAGCCCTCTCCCGACAATACAACACACAGTAACTTAAGATATCACACGTGATGACAGAAAGTTCAGCATATATAAATTTAAACAATCTACCAATTGACATGAGAAAAAAGCAAGGGGAAAGGGAAGGAGTGAGTGAAAGGGTGAACGAAGGGACAGTGGGGGAAAGGGAAGGAGTGAGGGAAAGGGTGAACGAAGGGACAGTGGGGGAAAGGGAAGGAGTGAGTGAAAGGGTGAACGAAGGGACAGTAGGGGAAAGGGAAGGAGTGAGTGAAAGGGTGAACGAAGGGACAGTGGGGGAAAGGGAAGGAGTGAGTGAAAGGGTGAACGAAGGGACAGT
>NW_018408809.1:591829-601330 GCF_002113885.1 Mizuhopecten yessoensis | reverse complement strand
GGTGAACGAAGGGACAGGAGGGGAAAGGGAAGGAGTGAGTGAAAGGGTGAACGAAGGGACAGGAGGGGAAAGGGAAGGAGTGAGTGAAAAGGTGAACGAAGGGAAAGGAGGGGAAAGGGAAGGAGTGAGTGAAAAGGTGAACGAAGGGACAGGAGGGGAAAGGGAAGGAGTGAGTGAAAGGGTGAACGAAGGGACAGTAGGGAAAAGGGAAGGAGTGAGTGAAAGGGTGAACGAATGGACAGTAGGGAAGGAGTAAGTGAAAAGGTGAACGAAGGGACAGTGGGGAAAGGGAAGGAGTGAGTAAAAGGGTGAACGAAGGGACAGTAGGGGAAAGGGAAGGAGTGAGTGAACGGTTGAACGAAGGGACAGGAGGGGAAAGGGAAGGAGTGAGTGAAAGGGTGAACGAATGGACAGTAGGGTAAAGTGAAGGAGTGAGTGAACGGTTGAACGAAGGGACAGGAGGGGAAAGGGAAGGAGTGAGTGAAAAGGTGAACGAAGGGACGGGAGGGGAAAGGAAAGGAGTGAGTAAAAATGTGAACGAAGGGACAGGAGGGGAAAGGGAAGAAGTGAGTGAAAGGGTGAACGAAGGGACAGTAGGGGAAAGGGAAGGAGGGAGTGAAAAGGTGAACGAAGGGACATGAGGGGCAAGGGAAGGAGTGAGTGAAAGGTGAACGAAGGGACAGGAGGGGAAAGGGAAGAAGTGAGTGAAAGGGTGAACGAAGGGACAGTAGAGGAAAGGGAAGGAGTGAGTGAAAAGGTGAACGAAGGGACAGGGGGGGAAAAGGGAAGGAGTGATTGAAAGGGTGAACGAAGGGACAGGATAGGAAAGGGAAGGAGTGAGTGAAAAGGTGAACGAAGGGACAGAAGGGGAAAGGGAAGGAGTGATTGAAAGGGTGAACGAAGGGACAGGATGGGAAAGGGAAGGAGAGAGTGAAAAGGTGAACGAAGGGACAGGGGGGGGAAAGGGAAGGAGTGATTGAAAGGGTGAACGAAGGAACAGGATGGGAAAGGGAAGGAGTGAGTGAAAAGGTGAACGAAGGGACAGAAGGGGAAAGGGAAGGAGTGAGTGAAAAGGTGAACGAAGGGACAGGAAGGGAAAAGGGAAGGAGTGAGTGAAAGGGTGAACGAATGGACAGTAGGGTAAAGTGAAGGAGTGAGTGAACGGTTGAACGAAGGGACAGGAGGGGAAAGGGGAGGAGTGATTGAAAGGGTGAACGAAGGGACAGGAGGGGAAAGGGAAGAAGTGAGTGAAAGGGTGAACGAAGGGACAGTATGGGAAAGGGAAGGAGTGAGTGAAAGGGGGAACGAAGGGACAGCAGGGGAAAGGGAAGGAGTGAGTGAAAAGGTGAACGAAGGGACGGGAGGGGAAAGGAAAGGAGTGAGTAAAAATGTGAACGAAGGGACAGGAGGGGAAAGGGGAGGAGTGATTGAAAGGGTGAACGAAGGGACAGGATGGGAAAGGGAAGGAGAGAGTGAAAAGGTGAACGAAGGGACAGGGGGGGAAAAGGGAAGGAGTGATTGAAAGGGTGAACGAAGGGACAGGATAGGAAAGGGAAGGAGTGAGTGAAAAGGTGAACGAAGGGACAGGGGGGGGAAAGGGAAGGAGTGAGTGAAAGGGTGAACGAATGGACAGTAGGGTAAAGTGAAGGAGTGAGTGAACGGTTGAACGAAGGGACAGGAGGGGAAAGGGAAGGAGTGAGTAAAAAGGTGAACGAAGGGACAGGAGGGGAAAGGGAAGGAGTGAGTGAAAGGGGGAACGAAGGGACAGTAGGGGAAAGGGAAGGAGTGAGTGAAAAGGTGAACGAAGGGACAGAAGGGGAAAGGGAAGGAGTGATTGAAAGGGTGAACGAAGGGACAGGATGGGAAAGGGAAGGAGTGAGTGAAAAGGTGAACGAAGGGACAGGAGGGGAAAGGGAAGGAGTGAGTGAAAGGGTGAACGAAGGGACAGTAGGGGAAATGTTCTGGTTGCATTAGTTGTCTACTAGTTGAGTTCAAACCTCTTCGTTGATTTTATAAATGATTGTACAGCAAGTATGATGTTGGCATTTGTTTGGAATGGGAGGTCTGCATCTCCCCATATAAGAACATCCAGTTGGGGGACTAGTTGAATACCGATGTTTGATCTAGCATCTAATAATCTTATTCGAGGATTTGAAAATTGTGCACAGACAAAAAAATAATGATATTTCATTTCATCAGATTTTATTGACTTTATATATGTCAATTGGATTGGACATCAGGCTAGGCCTATTTAAGTCCTTTCCAAACTTATTTACAAACATAACATATATTCTGTCATAACAATCCAATTAAACAGTGCAGGGGAGATAACTCCAATTTAGCTTGTGAAATGAACATTTTACAACTTTTGTTTAATCATTTTCTGTTAATGATTTAGATATTGATAATTAAATAAATCATGTATGNTAGCTTGTGAAATGAACATTTTACAACTTTTGTTTAATCATTTTCTGTTTATGATTTGGATATTAACAATTAAATAAATCATGTATATTTATTGACAACCCATCCTACATAAAATCCAAGGGATACAGGCCCAAAAGTCCCTGTGTATAAACACATTGGCCATCCACCCACTGGATATATAGGATAAGTTACCAAGAAATAAACATTTTGTAAAATTTCAGAATATGTTATGGAATTTTTTTTTTATATGCATCTTCATTACCATCATCGCAATGACACATAGGTGAGCCACAAATACCTACACGGAATACATCACTTTTAAGACCACTACATTAATGTCTAATTCGTGCTAAAAGAACCGAGAGGTATCGGTTAAAGACATTCAAATATTTCGGTAAAACGCGTGGTACAGGCGATATTTTTAAATTGAATGTAGAAGATGGCGAGATATTTTTAGCAGAATTATCAATTTTTAAGAATATCTAATCTACAGCGTGGTATTTGATAGTTATCGGGATAACGTTAATCACGATGAAGGTAATTTCTTCTGAAAGGAAGCAAATTATGAAGATAATCTGGTACTAATCTATTATGCATCTTATAAAAAGTAGAAAGTTTATTTTTTTCACTCCTAGATTTCAAAGGTACCCATCTGGTTTCAAAGTAAGGTGCCTCACCAGAGGCGACAGAGGATAGACCAGATCTTACTCTGGCTGCGTCTATAACTGTACTATCTCCAAGGCATTTGACAGTTCGACAGAACAACCATCCCATATACAAGAGTTGTCATTTATTCATGGAGCAATGTTGATCCAGTACTTAACAATCTCTCGTTCTTTATAAGATATCTTATAACCGAATTATATAAGATATCTCATTTAGATTTGTTTATAAGATATATTAACCACTAAACCACTTATCAGACTGGTCATGAGGTTCGGACCCACCCCATCCCCTCCCTCCCCATCCCGTCCCTTGGACCTAATATGATCTGAGTCATTATATGGAAACGAGTTCTCGTCTTTTATTTAAATAACCAATCGCTAGGCATAAGCCATACCGAGGTGAATCTACTGAAGCGTCAGCTCTTGCCACGAGCTGGCGCCGCTCTTAAGGTCTTCATGTCGTGGTTCGGGTGTAACTTGAATATTGACGATTTCCCAACTTCATAACCATATCAACTGGCAGACATGAAGAGACAAACTCAATCATGCTACCAGAATTTGCTCTGGGCTGTGGTATCATCCCTTGGACTATATCACTAGGTCGTAATATTTGAAACACTTCAGAGGGTGCCCTAGGCATCAAAATTTGGATGCATCTCTGCTACTAGAATTGGTACAGGGGTTAATTCATGTAAAGTATCTCCTTTGTCATAAACGGAAAAGGTTGCGATCCACTCCTATTTTTTTTGCTGAATAGATAAACAAACTCAAGGTTCCATGCTTAGTTCTGGGGTCTGGCCCCACCCCATGGGATTGCCCAGGGCCAAAGGCCATATACGCATGGATGCAGATCTCAAAACAAATTCGCTAATTATTCCTCACAACTGTAAAACAAAACAAAAGAGTGTAGCTACATCGGGGGCTGACGGAAAATGCCCAAGATGGGGATTTGGTCCTTTAAAGTTTTCCCGAATAGATTCCTCTTTGACACTGAGTTAAGTGTATGTCAACCAAACCTGATATGAAGCATCGTTGGAACCACATAATCAGACATTGTGTAAAGTTAGTGTGTCGTCCCCTGAGTACTGAGAGATGGAGTCCGAAATGAGAAAAGTATTGCAATATTGCTTCAACTGAGTGAGCATTGCATGCCCTCGGGGCCTTTTGTTTATATTCGATTGACGTGGGTACCTAAAATATAGGTTATACATGAACTATGGAAACAGCTTATAATGGTTAAAGACTCTTACATACCTTAGAACAAACTATATGATACTATTTTTTTTATCAATTGTGCAAACATTGATAGATTTGCAATTACACACTTGGAAGATAGTTTATCAATTTGTTCTCTGAGGTTATACTATAAAAACGAGAACGTTACCCTATTATGTTAAAATTCGTATGTTTGATGACGGACTTAGATAGCTTTATATACACGGTTTGACCGACCTTAATTTAGAGAAGGGTTGGGGAGAGAAAACCTGAAACGAGCACACCGACAATACCATTTTTTTTGTTTTATTTTTCTCTTAAAAATAAGATATGGCTCAATTTTTTAGTGAAAACAACCATACAGTGTTTCTTGTGATCAGAGACGTATATAACACTTTATACGTCTCTGTTGTGATCAACAATATATACGGTACTGCAATTTATGATGGAGTGGTGATGCGCTGATTTCAAACAAATCCGTGACAAATTCTATAATGTGTATCGTACATGAAAAAACGTATATTTGCTACCGTTTCTGTGCAGATATTATTTTTTACAGTTTGAGTATACAAAAGTTATGATATGTTTGCTCTGAGACAAACACAATATAAACAAATATAACCAAATACTTGTTTAGGTTTAAAACCAGACAGATTAAAATACAGCTCCTCATTACACTATCGTTCGCTAGTAGAACGATAGTATAATGAGGAGTTGCATTTTAATCAGATCGGTTTTATTTAAATATTTTTGTCATACTGCAAAGAAAAATGTCGCACGGTGGTACATAAGAGCACGTGCGCCTGTTGTAAGGGAGATAACTCGAAGATTCGAACCGAATCAATCAACAATATGGCGGAATGTTAACAATCAACAATATGGCGAAACGGTTTGCAAGCCACACGGAGAGTGAAATTGAGACAAACACAAAGAGAAGTAACAACCATATTGTTGACTTATTATAATTTAAAAAAATATTAAATTGTTGAAATTATACAAAAAATGTTTTTTCTGTTTTCCCGTACTACCGCCCTACACAGTATCTGTTTTCTGACAAACACGAGTCCCAACCTATAATTGGCTTTGCAGTATGACAAATTCGTTATACATGTCTTTGGCATTCGGCTCAGGGTACATAAGGTCCTGACAGCGAAAATGAGACCATGTACCCTGTCAAAGACCTGTGTAACTAATATAGTGTCGCCAACATCTACGTAAAGCCTAAAAGTCTATAAGGCGGAAGTAGCGAAGAGTTGTGTCCCCTCAATTCGTGCAATTTGACGCCATTTTGTAAGTCTCCGAATCAGTCTTATATTTGAAAGTGAAACTGGTTGCGTTTGAGAATGAACTGGACAATATGGCAGAGACAGAAACAATGAAACCACATGACGATTCCACTAAAGAGGAGGGGGAGTTATCAGACGACGATGATATCGTGGAACCGACCAAAAGCTTATCGAGTGTTGACCACAGAAACCGGGGGGCTGGCGATAGAAACCCAGAGGGAAAGTGTAATAATACGAACTTTAACACGAGAGAGTCTAACAACATTGGGAGGTTTCCCCCTAATTCGTACGGAGCCAAGATATACCGACCAGTACACAATACCAACTGGAAGGGAAAAGGAATGCATGTGGATTCCACTGCAGGAGGAGGTCGTGGCGGGCCTGTCCAGGTTTTTGACTATAGTCCTGGGATTCCATCTTTACTTAGCTTACCTCTCTATGACAGAATCCAACCCAGGGGTAATCACGTCACCAGATACCCACCGCCTCCTCCCCCAGGCCCTCCCCCATTGACAGCTCGGAAGATGCCTATCTCCATGTTGCGTGGGAGAGGAACAAGAGATTGGCTCGAGTGCAACGACAAGTGGGTAGAACCAAGGCCTAGGGATCACGACACACCAATACCACATGCATCACCAGGATGTATCCTTGACATTCATATCATTTTTTCAGATTTCTGATGGCCCGACTACTCCTACCGCTCTCTTGCTTCCTCCAATAACCTAAATCAGTTAGCTATAAACAGGTTGTAGACTTTCCAAGAATGTCCCTTAAAGCTATATACACCTGGTTCACTGAGTCTAAAATGATTTAGAAATTTTGGCACGATTTCGCTGACATATATACTAAAAGTATTATCATCATAAGTCTCATTTGTGTGACAAACAAAAATTTAGAAAAAATGAAACTGGCTTTTTGCTGGAAGATGCAGATATTTCTAATCTCTTAACAGCATGCAGTTTATCGATCCATGTGCGACATGTGTGTGAAAGTGACGATTTGTTTCTAAAATATCAGTTTGATGTGCATTCCGGGTGCGGGTCGCATATTTCCCGCATATTATAAGGGCCGGAGTTCTGACGTTAATCGACGACGGACCGATATGAAAAAAAGTTGATAAAACGTCAGAATAATTCGGACTAATGTACAATGTACTGACGATCCAATGCGTGTTTATGGAAATGACAATCGGAAAGATCCGCGATTTGATAATTCGTCAGTTCTGTTTTCATGCAATGTGTATTTAAAATACAATCAACCAGTATCTTTTTTAGAGTATTGTTTGCGTCTTACGTTCAACAATCTTACAACACTTAAATTAAAATACCTTCTAAAATTTTCGAGATTTACATCTGAAGCTGAAAGGAATTTGTTGTCAGCCTAAAAGTACTGCTGTACAATCGCATGCTGATTGTACGTAGAGACCGACAACTATCAAAAACTGATATTTACATGAAAAAGCACTGAAGTACATTTACAACACCTGGCCTGGCAGGCTTTGTTGAATAAGTCTTCAAGCCCAAGAAAAATAGTTTTAATTTGTCAGATGTTTACCGTTGACGTGCACAAGACAATCAGAGACGTACATGTGACAAATTATTAAGAAGTGGGGGGGGGGGGGGGGATCATCGTTGAAAGCCCTGGACCCTCTCATCCGTAATAATAATAATAATATTGGGCAACGATTTGGAAGTTTATATTTGTTAAGGACTGAGTCTTTATCGCGTATCATGTAAATTGACATCATCTAAGCCGATACCAGCCATCTTTCGCAAACAACATTAATCAGCTTCTTCAATTTACCGAAAACTTACTATCACAACTAAGAAAAGCCATGTATTTCAATGTTAATCATTGTTACATATACACATTTGGAACTGTTCGTATCAGTCGACTTGTGTGTAACATAAACATACACAATTTTACATTTAAACACTTAGATTACTTGTAAATTAGTTAAATGTTTGAAGGTGGCGAAACTGCCTGTACCTTTGAGCAAAACCATGGAAGGCCTGATGATGTCACAAATGTTGCTGCGTGACGTCATTCAGGCGTGTTTACAACAATGTTTATTTATAGGCATTTCAGTCAAATCTTCTTCTGTACTGGTGCTCGCCTGCATTTTGATACATGCGTTTTTGGACGAATAATTGACCGAAACCCTCACTAATCTGACGAATTTGCCTGTACTAACGTTAGAGAGTCTAGAATGTAGAGGTCCCAGCATGTTTAAATACTGACTTAACAGGTATGAGTTTGCCTTTTCCCTTCCTATTACTGCCCATACCGAAAAAAGTTACAAAAGTTATTTCTTTTTAGGTACAAAATGTTATAACTTTTGATGCTAGATTGGAACCTTGTGAGAAAGAGAGTTTCAATCTAGTACTAAAAAGTTACAAAAAGGTATTAAAAAGTTACACTCAAACACTTTGTTCAGTTCAATCATTACTTTATAATCATGCTCTCTTCATTGCTGTTTCCTTTTTTCTATCATACCTACGTTTTTTTGTTTTTTTTCAATTTGACAGTCCTATTCATAAACATGTAGATATACCAATGCATGTTATTGCCCTTAACAAAATTTCCAGTCTGGGACAAAAGAAAATTAAAGACAACTCGTCAGAATATTAAGAAAAATGAAGAATCTAAAAAAGATGAGTATGATGATTTATTAGAAAGTTATAAAAAGGAGCAGAGGAATATTCGTGACCAATTAGCAAAATATGATAAACCACCAGTAAAAAAGTCTGAGTCACCAAAAGAAGACAAAAAGATGCCTTCGACAACTACTGTTAATGCTAAAGAGTTGGTTCCTACTGTATTCGAGGAAGTTAAAACAGCGGGAGATGTAAAGGAAAAATCTAATCAGACGGCTGTCAATAACACTGCTGGACAGGTTCCTGATAGAGAAATAAAGGATTTGGTGTCAAATGGAAAGGCTGAGATAAGTAAACCCTCGGCTACTTCTGAGGTCTTGGATGTAGAGGAACCCAACAGTGACCAACCTGCAGCAGCTACAAGTCCACCTGAGAAAACAAGCCAAAATGTAAGCTAGCTATTGTATACTTCACATTGATACCAAATCAGCATGGCAATGTCCTATACTTGATTGTACTTGATTAAAATGGGTATTACTTTAAAGTTTCGCACAATTCACATCTTTCAATGTGCATGCCGAGCTGGAACTGGCCTTGTTGAAACTGATATGAGTAAACTAAATTCAGAAACAACAAAATCCTGAAAATATTGTATTTATATCCTAACCTCGAAAAAAAATTGTGTATCGTACCTTATTCAAAATATTGTGATATCTATTGTTGCACGATATATTGTTGCAGCCCTAATTTGTACTGTAGTATATATGCTTAAAGTCAGTACATGTATTACAGTGTGGCACTGTGTTGTATCTTTGAGCAAGATACTTTACTCTGCTTTTTCCAGTCTACTCAGCTGTAAATCAGTACGTGGTTTGGTAGTGCTAGAACTGTTGAATGCTAGCTGTGGGTGCTGAAATGACTGCACCGGTTGTATGCTCCCCAGGGAGCTGAGAAAGATGTTGGCTGGTTGCAAAGGCCCTATAACCATGGATAATAATTTGTGAACTGTTTGAGACGACCTACGAAGTGCCAAGTGAGCTTATGCCGTGGTGCGGCGTCCGTCCGTCGTCCGGCGTCAATATTTTACTTTAAACGACTTCTTCTTAATAACCGAAAGGCCTAGGGTGATGATATTTGGCCAGAAGCAAACTGGGATGAAGGGCTACCAAGTTTGTTCAAATAAATGACCTTCATCTATTTTCAAGGTCACAGGGGTCAAATATGTTAAAAACTTTAAACAACTTCTTCTCAATAACCAAACTGCCCAGGGAGATGATATTTGGTCAGTAGCATGCTAGGGTGAAGGGCTAC
>NW_018408809.1:584462-591440 GCF_002113885.1 Mizuhopecten yessoensis | reverse complement strand
TGAATCATATTCAAGGTCACAAGGAGCAAATATGTTTAAAATATTTCAACAACTTGTTCTGAATAACCAAAAGGCTCAGGATGTTGATATTTAGTTAGTAGCATATGCTGGGATCAAGGACTACTATGTTTGTTAAAGTGAATGACTTTGACTTATATTCAAGGTCACAGGGGTCAAATTTGTTTAAAATCTTTAAACAACCTCTTATGAATAACCATGGGTCCCAGGATGTTTATACTTTGCAAGTTTCATCCTGAGATGAAAGGCTATACAATGTGTTCAACATAATGACTTTGTTCGACTTTCAATCACAGGGGTGAAATGTTTTAAAAAAAAATAACAGGGTCTTTTGAACGAATTTTAATCATAAATACTGATATTTTGCCTGTAGCTTTATTTCAGATCACTTTTAAAGTTACAAGTGTGAGTTTTATACCAGGTGAGCGATGCAGGCCCATTGTGCCTCTTGTTAATTATATATTAGCAGTATTTACCTTGATATTAACTTTTCAAAATGTTCAATGAGGAATAGGTTTTCGAAAAAATGACTTCATCAAAATGTTAAATGAGAAATGGGTTTCCGAAAAAAATGACCTCCTTCTAGAATTTGTAGCCTTCTATCTGTAACCAGTATCTGTTCATGTTTACCAGTTCTACATGTTCTTACCGTACATTTGTGTCTATTCAGGGCAAAAACGAGGATGACTTGGATGATGACCTAGATGAGCTAATGCTGCGACGGATGGCTTTAGAGTCCACGCTGAAAAAGGAAGCTAATTTAGAAGAGAAAAAAACAGAGTCTAAAGCAAGCAAATCACCATCATCAAAATCTCCAACAAAATCTTCACCAAGAAAAAGCAGACATCGTTCTAAAACTAATCTTACACGCAAGGGAGACAGTCGCAGTATAAGTAATGATAAAAGTATGTCAGCTTTGTTTGTACTGAAATTGAACTTAATCCCTACTCAATTATTTTGAAGGCCTTAATAAATATCATTTGTTGAGGAGGAAAGGGGATATGATGGTTTTGTGGTGAATCTGAAAACAATTTAAACTGCAACAAATATTAATATTATGTTTTATATACCTGAGAAATTGCACTAAAAAGCTGCTTGCCCTGGTGAGTTTGTCCAAATAAACCACTGATACAAACTATTACATGGGTTATTCCGTCTTTGCGTATTGCAGAGTTATCTTCTCTTGGGAGCAGGTATTGATTGTTACGTCATTGGTTTGTGTGAGAAAATTACGTCGTTTTCTCAAGAATTGATGACGTTACTCTCTCAAACAAGTAACGTAACAATCAATACCTTCTCCGAAGAGAAGATAACTCTGCAATACGCAAAGACGGAATTGACACGATAATAAATAGGACTGCTGCAGTGTTAGACGCCATGTTTATTCACATTTATATAAACATAATTATGTCACTTTCAAACACTCTGGTATTTGTGTTGGGGATATATGCTAATTAGAAAGCATGACCCATAAAAATCTATATTTTATACACAAATGGTAAATCCCTAAAATGTCACAAACATTTTTTACTGAACAGTTGGGGGTATTCTTTGCATAAGCTATATCTACTCGCCCAAAGTGATTTTCTAGTTATCTTTGCAACTGAGAAAGGGATTTTGTGTGATATATGTTGGCCTTTTTCAAGCGATCCTTTTGTTTTGTGTGACTGGCAAATTTTACAAAATTGTCTTTATTTTCTGGGTGTTGTGTAATGATAAAAAATTCAACAAATTGATCTTTGTGTCATCTTTGAACATCACTGTTTTGAAATGATGCAATACATATACCCATATCAAATTGAAGTAAATAAATAGAGAATAATACATGCCTTTTCCATATCACACCCAGTATCAACCTGAGACTGCACTCGGGCTGATATTGGTCGAGGATTGATACTGGGTGTGATATGGAAAAAGGCGTGTTTTATTCTGTTTATTACATACTTACTAATAAAAGCTACTATCTTATGATCTATTTTTCTTTTGAAATATTGAAAAACGAAAAATTTTCAAAAGGGGTGTGATACGGCGGGGGCTGATACAGGTTTTGGGGTGTGATACGGGGTGGGTGGGGTGTGTGTGTGTGTGTGTGTGTGTGTGTGTGTTGTATCGCCTATACCAAAAAAAAACTTTTATTAGTAAGTATGTAATAAAGAGAAATATCACAAGGGGCAAAATTCCCTTATCATATCAGTACTTTTGCATACTTAAGAGTCAAGACCTTAATTTAAAAAAACTTAAGCTAACATTTGGTATCCTATATTATTTATCTGTGATGGTATGTAATAAGAAGCCATAAAGCTTTATTAAATTCATGATTATGTTATGTTGTAGAAAAAGATGATTATCGAAGCCGCCCTACCCCTAGTCCAAGGGCCAGACCTGTGTTTGGCAGAACTGGGTCTAGTCATAGCCAGTCAAGGTCAAGGCCACACGAATCTAGTAGTGACAGCCATCGGAAACAGGAGCTTCAGCGAAGACGAAGAGATGAAGAAAAGCGACGACAGCAGGAAGAAGAAAGACGAAAAATTGAGCGCCAACGTGAAGATCAGAGACGAGAAATTCAGAAAATATTAACATTAGATGATGTTGCAGAGAAAGTTTCCAGATTTTTGACACTTCTTGCTGACAAAAGATACCCAAACACAACGAATAAACAACCACCTACTTCTGTCAAAAGCGCCAAGGTAATAGTTGATCTGGTCACCATGTTCAGGTTACCTGTCAGGCCCATAATACGTTAATTGGTCAGACCTTTATCAATATCCTAGCTCATTGATTCTTAGCTCGTTTCATCCATTGCTAAGAGTTTGATCCATACAAGCTATGTGTACAATCAAGTGATATATATATAGCCCATAGCAGGTCTGCTGTACCAACGTGTAGATACATCCATTCAGTTTTACTTGGAGTCACGTAATCTAGCATAGCGTAATATAATTTTGAAGGCTTTTTGCTACATTGAGGAACACACCATATATTTGTATACCTGTAAATAAAGTCTAATATTGATTTTGGAATGCTTTGATTTAAAAAATGAAACTAAAGTCAAGATGGTGGGTATTGATGGTGCTCCCTTTCTTGTTCACTCCTCCGAGGATGAAGGGGATACTGTGTATTGATGGTGCTCCCTTCCTTGTTCAATCCTCCGAGGATGAAGGGGATACTGTGTATTGACAGAAATATATACACATGTAGTGTAGATCAATAACATCTGGGCCAAGTCCGATGGAGTTAATTGTAATCTGTACAATATCTTTTGTAATTGTTTTGCTTGTGTACAGCTATTGTTGAAGTATAAATAACCCTTTTCTCCCCTTGTACTGGTCTGTTCAGTATATAATGGATTCTATTTTGTCATCTGTAGTTAACTGCTCCAGTAGATACGACATCCATGTCAGGTTTGGAAGTTTGAGGATTTAGCTTCAGACAGACTTTTCTCACCTAAGTTTGAGTTATGATGGGTATTTGACTCACCTGAATTAGAGTTTGGAGGAAGGGTTTAGGACTTATCCAAGTTCAGAATTAGGAAGAGTATTATACTTCTCTGAGCTGTTAGTTAGGTGGTGTATTGCACTTGCCGAGATAAGAGGGATATTATACTCATTGGAGTTGGAGGTATTGGACTGTTGGACCTGTTTGAGTTAGAATTGGTGTTGAACTTGTCCAAGTGAATCATAGTCTACTGTACATATATGTAATGGCTTTCCATTGGTTGTTCATGAAATTGTCTGTGCAGTCTCCTGTGGACAAGATGAGCAAGCCCCGTCGACAACCTGCAGAGAAACCTGTCCTACAGGACAACTATGAGGAGGTAGCGATGGACATTGACAGTGATCCAGGGTCTCCAGGTAATGTAGCTTCAACGTTTTTTTATTATCGAATGCAAAATAGGTTAAAATGTATACATAATACACGAAACATGTGACAATTTTCAAGATGGCCAAGAACAATTCCATATTAGCATTTGTTACACCTCAAGTGAATTTCTAGCTATTTGATTGGTTGGGAGAAAAATCTCTGTCACCCTCCGAAAATACATTGGTTTTACGGGGCGCGGGTGATATTGCCATGAGACAGTGAAAATATCACATGCGCGAAAGATGTGCGNCATTGGTTTTACGGGGCGCGGGTGATATTGCCATGAGACAGTGAAAAATATCACATGCGCGAAAGATGTGCACAAAATAGATAAGACATTCATTAGCAGGTGACTGTCACCTGCTAATGAATGTCATATTTATATATTATCACACAATACTTCAGCAATTTCACTACTCGAGGGCCTTCCTCCTCCCTCACTATTCTGAGACTGATCCAGTCTTTAAATTTACATCCCTTACTGTTCTGAGAAGAATCAGTTACTGTTTATAATTTGAACCTTTTTATACGACCGTCAAATTTGACAGGAGTATTATGGTATGGGTTCGTCCGCCCATCTGGTAATCTCCTCCTATATTTTTCGACCAATCTCTTTGAAACTTGGTATACATCCTAATCATGATATGAAGTTGTGTCTCCCTTAAAAGACATTATAATCATGATATGAAGTTGTGTCTCCCTTAAAAGAATTTTGATTCAACAATTTTTGCAGAAGTTATTGCCCTTTGTTCATTTCAGTATTTGATTTTTTGTCCGGCAATCTGCTCCTACATTTTTTGACAGATTTCTTTGAAACTTAGTAAGTTAAATAATGTTGTGTTTTCTTGAAAAGAATTTTGATTCAACAATTTTTGCAAAAGTTATTGCCCTTTGTTTATTTCAGTATTTGATTTTTGTCCGGCAATCTTCTCCTACATTTTTCAACGGATCT
Organism: Mizuhopecten yessoensis; assembly: GCF_002113885.1. Classification (NCBI taxonomy): domain Eukaryota; kingdom Metazoa; phylum Mollusca; class Bivalvia; order Pectinida; family Pectinidae; genus Mizuhopecten; species Mizuhopecten yessoensis. Next base: position 586,609 of record NW_018408809.1, on the reverse strand, counting down.
CTTTGTAACTTGGTATAAATTATCATCATGATATGAAGTTGTGTCTCCCTTAAAAGAATTTCGATTCAACGATTTTTGCAAAAGTAATTGCCCTTTATTCATTTCAGTATTTGATTTTTTGTCCGGATATTTTCTCCTACATTTTTTATAGCATGTCAGCTAACCACTCTTAAAATGATGGAGATCTTATTTCAATGTAAGAAAGTATATAACACTATATTGCTCCGCCACGCGGTACCCGCGGTTTAGATCAAGATATATTTATTATGCTCGGGGTATTTGGGGGATATAATTGACAGCCTATAGTACTACAAGCACCCAACAAGTAGTGCTGATGAATGGTTAAGTGTTGTTTATTATCTATACATGTAACGATCCTTTACTTGTAGCTATTTCTACAGACCATGTTACAGGATATGAAGACTACCAGCTGGTTCCAGATACAGATACGATACACCAGTCAACAAACTACATGGTACGTCTCAAATATTTAAATCAAGAACACAGAAATGGAAAACAGAGTATTTTCATAGCAAAACAATGGTATCTACCTTGTCTGCTATAAGCATTACTTTATAACAACATATCATAAAGTTTTATATTTATAGTGTATACTAACTAAATTAGAATTTGTGATATATGAATGTTCAGTGATAGAATCAGATTAACATTTAGTGAGAAACAACCTTCTTATTGTACAGTAAAACAAACCATGACCTAGTTTCATATTTCATTCAGTAGGAGCTATTCTATATATATATATAAATAAAAAATAAATAAAATATACAACATTTGATATAGCGCCCTATCTAGCTAACATAAACCACTCTAAAGCGCTTTACAGTACATAATGAAGGGATGGGGATAATTTTGTTTTTGTGGCCTTCATTATCCACAATATCTCTCTTTCTTCATTTATATTTATCATTTATTCAAAATTCCTCCATTTCACTCCTTCCAGACATATATTTTGGGATAGAACCTTGATTTTTCTTGCATTAAACGATAAAGTGTGAAAAGGGAAAAATTGACTTAAACACAACATAAGTGATCGTAGCAAAGTGACTTAAACACAACATAAGTGATCGTAGCAAAGTGACTTAAACACAACATAAGTGATCGTAGCAAAGTGACTTAAACACAACATAAGTGATCGTAGCAAAGTGACTTAAACACAACATAAGTGATCGTAGCAAAGTGACTTAAACACAACATAAGTGATCGTAGCAAAGTGACTTAAACACAACATAAGTGATCGTAGCAAAGTGACTTAAACACAACATAAGTGATCGTAGCAAAGTGACTTAAACACAACATAAGTGATCGTAGCAAAGTGACTTAAACACAACATAAGTGATCGTAGCAAAGTGACTTAAACACAACATAAGTGATCGTAGCAAAGTGACTTAAACACAACATAAGTGATCGTAGCAAAGTGACTTAAACACAACATAAGTGATCGTAGCAAAGTGACTTAAACACAACATAAGTGATCGTAGCAAAGTGACTTAAACACAACATAAGTGATCGTAGCAAAGTGACTTAAACACAACATAAGTGATCGTAGCAAAGTGACTTAAACACAACATAAGTGATCGTAGCAAAGTGACTTAAACACAACATAAGTGATCGTAGCAAAGTGACTTAAACACAACATAAGTGATCGTAGCAAAGTGACTTAAACACAACATAAGTGATCGTAGCAAAGTGACTTAAACACAACATAAGTGATCGTAGCAAAGTGACTTAAACACAACATAAGTGATCGTAGCAAAGTGACTTAAACACAACATAAGTGATCGTAGCAAAGTGACTTAAACACAACATAAGTGATCGTAGCAAAGTGACTTAAACACAACATAAGTGATCGTAGCAAAGTGACTTAAACACAACATAAGTGATCGTAGCAAAGTGACTTAAACACAACATAAGTGATCGTAGCAAAGTGACTTAAACACAACATAAGTGATCGTAGCAAAGTGACTTAAACACAACATAAGTGATCGTAGCAAAGTGACTTAAACACAACATAAGTGATCGTAGCAAAGTGACTTAAACACAACATAAGTGATCGTAGCAAAGTGACTTAAACACAACATAAGTGATCGTAGCAAAGTGACTTAAACACAACATAAGTGATCGTAGCA
>NW_018408809.1:573524-584004 GCF_002113885.1 Mizuhopecten yessoensis | reverse complement strand
AATCATGGGGGCTATAACCTCTAGTGTTGGTGGACTTCAGAATCATGGGGGCTATAACCTCTAGTGTTGGTGGACTTCAGAATCAATCATGGGGGCTATAACCTCTAGTGTTGGTGGACTTCAGAATCATGGGGGCTATAACCTCTAGTGTTGGTGGACTTCAGAATCAATCATGGGGGCTATAACCTCTAGTGTTGGTGGACTTCAGAATCATGGGGGCTATAACCTCTAGTGTTGGTGGACTTCAGAATCATGGGGGCTATAACCTCTAGTGTTGGTGGACTATGAAGGCCAGTAAATTGGACTTGTCACTAGGACGATTGGGCATCATAACAGGAAGACCCAGACATTTTCTCTGTGTCAGTTTTATTGTAGAATGTGAGCATATCTTTTTGTGAAAATGATGTAATCTAATTGTTTAAAATTATTATTTTTAATTTTCTGAAGAAAAAACCCCAACAAAGATTGTNTTTTTTAAAAAAAAAAAAAAAAAATCTGAAGAAAAAACCCAATATGACAAAGATTATTATGTGATAAAATAAACTAAACTTAGCAATATATTTCATCTTTTTTTTTTGTACGGGAGACAATTTGAATAATAATAATAGTTGTGGCTTTGGAAAATTTGAAAAGTAGTTTCATAAAAAGAATTAATGCTACTATGTACCACTAGTCACAGAACTTGTAGCAGGCTTATATCTGGTGTAGTCAATGCTCAATCAGCTGCAGATATGTCACTACCACTATATGTCCACTCCAAGTTATGCTCAGAGTCATTGAATATTCCATTAACATAATATTACATGAGAAAATTACTTAGCTTGAGGTGAAAGTGATAACAGATTCTAAATTTTGAAGCATAATATCTTTAATACATTTTGGTGTATTTTTGTCGACAGACACAACCCATGGACATGCAAAGTAACCTGTTGCTAGACACAGAAAACATCTGGGATTTAGCGGTAGGCTATCCTACGTTGATGCCTTACCCCAACTCTGATCCTGNCCCACTAGAACCCCCTCCTGATATGGCTCCTCCCCCTCCCCCAAAACACATGCCAGAAGATGAAGACGAGGAAGTCTTTGGAGATGAAGCTGCCATGTTGCGGGCTGAGCTGTTGAGGTCGATGGCAGTCAAAAGGAAGGAACAAAAGGAGAGAGACAAAGTGAAAGAGGAGGTATGTTGAGTAGCTGAGTGCTTACCTGAGTAATTGTCTTGTTAACTGAGGTACTGTGTGTTAAACCTAATCAATACATGTCCCTCTATCTCTAGATGGTTCATCTCCATTAGTACAGTTATTGTGTGTCTGATGACGGCCAAAATATTGTAGAACAATTAGGAATTAAAATGTATGTTTTCAACATTTATGATGGTACGTAACACAGTTCCGTTCCTATTCTTTGAGAGTGCCTGAAGTAATATTTAGGAACAGAACTGTGTTGCATATTTCCATTATAAAAAGGAAAAGATTGCGTTTCATTCTTTATATATTTGCATTCAAAATAATCTTTTTTGTTGGTTTCTTCGATTCATGAAATTTTAACTGATTAATTTAATCTTTTTCAATGATTTCTTCAATTCATGATTCTTTTTAAACTGTCATACTTAATCTTTTTAGATGGTTTCTTCCATTCGTTCTGTTTTGCATGCAATACCTCTTGCGGTTATTGGTTTATATAATAACATTTTTGGTTGGTGGATTTATCTTAGAGCTGTACAAAGGAAATACAAATACTGTGATGTAGCAAGCAGTGTCCTAATTAAATGTCATACTGCTAGTTATATCAGATATCTATCATTGATTAATCTTAATATTGTGTATTTAATTTTGATGTCTTGAATTTTTAGATAAAATCGGAGGAAGTATCTCCTGTGTCCTCGCGTAGTATATCTCCTGCTCCTCTCCCCAAATCAGCCTCTGTACACAACATACAACTCAACAAATTAATAGTTATGGCAAAAAGAAGAAAGAAACTTCCTGAATTGGTAACGATGGCTCAGGTAAATAAAGACATGTCTTTATTTTTTCAGTAAAACTCCTTGACAACAGAAACTGAACAATTTGAAATAGTCTTGTTTGTGATAGATATATGGTTAGGAGCATGCATTAATTTGTGTAATGTTTCAGTACTGTGGAGTATCATCTTAATACTCTGGACGCTGCTTACATGTAATGATGAGCTTTTCAGTTCAATAGAACAGGAATAATCAGCTGATCTTAACAGACCAGAAAACAAGGTTTGAGATATATCATTCTAGATTAACAAGGTTCTACTATAATCTGTTCAGCAATGTTTAATATCTTTAAAATCAATTTCTAAACAATTATAAAAGTTCAGTTTAAAAAAGAAATTGATAATGCTGCCTCGATGACTACATGATAATAACATTTATCCATCAGGTTCCTATACAAGCTCCTGTGGTCATTAACTTAAATGAGGATTCCACTGATGAGGAGGAGGACGTCCCCACCCCTGTTAGGGGGGTACAGGGCCTACTAGGGGGACTGGATTCATTCCTTAATGAGGCTAGGATGTCTGTAGATGTAAGTCATGTATACATAATTCAGGGCCTGCTGAGAGGGCATGATTCATTTAATTAGCTAGAAAGTGTACGTAAGTCGTGTATACATGAATCAGGGCCTGCTGATGAGGCATTATTCATTCAACTAGCTTGAAAGTCTTGATGCAAGTTATTTAAACATTGTCCAGGGCCTGCACAGAGGGCATGATTCATTCAACTAGCTTGAAAATCTTGATTTAAGTCATGTATACATGGTTCAGGACCTGCTGATAAGGCATTATTCATTCAGCTAGCTTGGAAGTCTTGATGCAAGTCATTTATACATAGTCCAGGGCATTATTCATTGAACTAGCTAGAACATCTTTAAGTAAGTCATGCATGCATGGTTCAGGACCTGCTGAGAGGGCATTCAACTAGCTTGGAAGTCTTGATGTAAGTTATTTATACATGGTCCATGGCCTGCTAAGAGGGCTTGGTTCAGGATGTCTAGATAACATGGCTCAGGACTTGCTAAAGGGGCTTGATTTGTACCTCAATAAGACATTACTGTCTGGAGTTGAGTGTATATGGTTGAGAGCCTGCTAGAAGACAACTTTTTAAATATACTCCTGTATACCAGCGTAGTTTCAGGGAAATTTCACTGCAGTTTAATTTTTGCCTTTGCCCTAACCGCAGTGAGGGCTAATATATTATCATGGTTAAACAGTTGTAAGTGATATGATAAACATAATAATCAAATGTGAAGGGTGAAATAACAGTTGGTAAAAAATGGATTTTATTGGCATAGGTTGAAAGACTGGGGAAAAGTTTCCCAGTATACAGTAGTAGTTTAAACCCAGGCCTGATGTACTATAGATTAATTATGTGATTCTAGTGACACAGTTCAGCATACAAACCTTTCTGTTTTAGAGTAATCAGAACAATGAGAGTGCTGCAAAACACGCTGATACTGAAGAAATGGAAATCCGCAAATATGAAGAGGAGATGAATAAACAGAGGTGCTTAGAGGCTTTGTTTCGTGGTTAACCGACCTTGTCAACACTATTTATTGATGATTTACCAGGATTATCAGAGCTGTAACATCTAGAAGCCTGTATAACTAAGTTGACAAAGGGTGGTTGTGATGACTGTCTGAGATTTTACACTAGTTACAATAAGATTATAAACGATTTGTAGAGTGCCCAATTAATTTTCAATTGATGTGCTGTTCACTATTTATAGATATGAATTGTGTTTGCCTTTGCAGGATCAGCATTCTACAGGAGCAGGCTATTTTCAAGGGGTTGCTAAGTAAGGCTTCAAAGTACCACAAGAATACCAAACTCGCCCAAGACAATGTCCTCAAACTCAAGGAACAACTTGTGGCTGCTGAGAAAGTGGCTGGTGCTAATAGGGAACAGTTTGAGAAAGTCCGTAAACATGTAAGTGATGATAAAAACATATTAGTTCACATTTTCTGTAAACGGCAGACTTTTATTTTCTAGTTTCAATGTGTCTTTGCTATAAGTGTGTGAGATCATTTTCTTCATGAGAGAGTAAAAATAAATGATTTCCTTATCAAACTTTAAACTAAAATGATCAAGGTTTCAGGTGCACTTTATAAGTATCGGATCATATTTAATTTGGATGTGCAAGTTCAAAAATTTCAAGTGAATTTAAAAATAAAAATTGCAGTTTTCAGAATGCTTTTGAGATGTTGCCCTGTGTGGACTATCTGTTCTAGTCATTGCCCTAATGAAGCACTGACATTTACTAGTCCACTGGGTAGTGAGTATTGGGGTATAACAAGTGAATTACATGTCCAGTGATCACCATCACAGACGAACATCTCGATAAAGTATTCTGAACACAGAGGAACATCTCTATAAAGTATTCTGAACACAGAGGAACGTCTCGATAAAGTATTCTGAACACAGAGGAACATCTCTAAAAAGTATTCTGAACACAGAGGAACATCTCTATCAAGTAGTCTGAACACAGAGGAACATCTCTTATAAAGTAGTCTGAACACAGAGGAACATCTCGATAAAGTAGTCTGAACACAGAGGAACGTCTCTATAAAGTATTCTGAACACAGAGGAACATCTCTCAAAAGTATTCTGAACACAGAGGAACTTCTCTATAAAGTATTCTGAGCAGAGAGGAACATCTCTTATATAGTAGTCTGAACACAGATGAACATCTCTATAAAGTATTCGGAACACAGAGGAACATCTCGATAAAGTATTCTGAACACAGAGGAATGTCTCTATAAAGTATTCTGAACACAGAGGAACATCTCTATAAAGTATTCTGAACACAGGGGAACATCTCTATAAAGTATTCTGAACACAGAGGAACATCTCTTATAAAGTAGTCTGAACACAGAGGAACATCTCTTATAAAGGATTCTGAACACAGAGGAACATCTCTATAAAGTAGCCTGAACACAGAGGAACATCTCGATAAAGTATTCTGAACACAGAGGAATGTCTCTATAAAGTATTCTGCACACAGAGGAACATCTCTATAAAGTATTCTGAACACAGAGAAACATCTCTATAAAGTATTCTGAACACAGAGGAACATCTCAATAAAGTATTCTGAACACAGAGGAACATCTCTATATAGTATTCTGAACACAGAGGAAAATCTCTATAAAGTATTCTGTACACAGAGGAACATCTCGATAAAGTATTCTGAACACAGAGGAATGTCTCTATAAAGTATTCTGAACACAGAGGAACATCGCTATAAAGTAGTCTGAACACAGAGGAACATCTCGATAAAGTATTCTGAACACAGAGGAATGTCTCTATAAAGTATTCTGCACACAGAGGAACATCTCTATAAAGTATTCTGAACACAGAGAAACATCTCTATAAAGTAGTCTGAACACAGAGGACCATCTCTATAAAGTATTCTGAACACAGGGGAACATCTCTATCAAGTATTCTGAACACAGAGCAACATCTCTATCAAGTATTCTGAACACAGAGGAACCTCTCTATCAAGTATTCTGAACACAGAGGAACATCTCTTATAAAGTATTCTGAACACAGAGGAACATCTCTATCAAGTAGTCTGAACACAGAGGAACATCTCTTATAAAGTAGTCTGAACACAGAGGAATATCTCTATAAAGTAGTCTGAACACAGAGGAACATCTCCTATAAAGTATTCTGAACACAGAGGAACATCTCAATAAAGTATTCTGAACACAGAGGAACATCTCTATAATGTATTCTGAACACAGAGGAACATCTCTATAAAGTAGTCTGAACACAGATGAACATCTCTATAAAGTATTCTGAACACAGAGGAACGTCTCTATAAAGTAATCTGAACACAGAGGAACATCTCTATAAAGTAGTCTTAACACAGATGAACATCTCTATAAAGTATTCTGAACACAGAGGAACGTCTCTATAAAGTAATCTGAACACAGAGGAACATCTCTATAAAGTAGTCTGAACACAGAGGACCATCTCTATAAAGTATTCTGAACACAGGGGAACATCTCTATAAAGTATTCTGAACACAGGGGAACATCTCTATAAAGTATTCTGAACACAGAGAAACATCTCTATAAAGTAGTCTGAACACAGAGGACCATCTCTATAAAGTATTCTGAACACAGGGGAACATCTCTATAAAGTATTCTGAACACAGAGGAATATCTCTATAAAGTATTCTGAACACAGAGGAACATCTCAATAAAGTATTCTGAACACAGAGGAACATCTCTATAATGTATTCTGAAAACAGAGGAACATCTCTATAAAGTATTCTGAACACAGAGAAACATCTCTATAAAGTAGTCTGAACACAGAGGACCATCTCTATAAAGTATTCTGAACACAGGGGAACATCTCTATCAAGTATTCTGAACACAGAGCAACATCTCTATCAAGTATTCTGAACACAGAGGAACCTCTCTATCAAGTATTCTGAACACAGAGGAACATCTCTATCAAGTAGTCTGAACACAGAGGAACATCTCTTATAAAGTAGTCTGAACTCAGAGGAACATCTCTATAAAGTAGTCTGAACACAGAGGACCATCTCTATAAAGTATTCTGAACACAGGGGAACATCTCTATCAAGTATTCTGAACACAGAGGAACCTCTCTATCAAGTATTCTGAACACAGAGGAACATCTCTATAATGTATTCTGAAAACAGAGGAACATCTCTATAAAGTATTCTGAACACAGAGAAACATCTCTATAAAGTATTCTGAACACAGAGGAATAGCTCTATAAAGTATTCTGAACACAGAGGAATATCTCTATAAAGTATTCTGAACACAGAGGAACATCGCTATAAAGTAGTCTGAACACAGAGGAACATCTCTTATAAAGTATTCTGAACACAGAGGAACATCTCTATAATGTATTCTGAAAACAGAGGAACATCTCTATAAAGTATTCTGAACACAGGGGAACATCTCTATCAAGTATTCTGAACACAGAGGAACCTCTCTATCAAGTATTCTGAACACAGAGGAACATCTCTATCAAGTATTCTGAACACAGAGGAACATCTCTGTAAAGTATTCTGAAAACTGCAATCTGTGTCTTCCTTAAAATCTCAATTAAAACCTTTTTAAATTGCTTCTTTAAATATTGCTGATGTTGAACCAATGATCTTATAAATTTAATACATTATTGTTTGATTGATTAATTGTAGTTCCTAGTTATTCTCTCATATAGATAATAATGGTTTGTGCAAAAGACTAATGTATTCATATTTACACCAGCAGTGTTGTTGTTTGAAATATCGTGGCTCATTCTTGATCCTAATACTGAGTTTTTTACAGGCGCGTACGTTCAGAGCCAATATCTATAAGAAGCAGGAGGCCTTTAAGCAGCTGGAACAGAAGGTGTTACACATTGGACAGACAGTGTTCGGGGCCTCGTATAAACCCCGCACTGTAGTGGCTGTGAAGGCCTCGGAGAAAAACAAGGTGGACAACATCTCCGTCACTCTGGTCAATGAGGTACAGTTATAGAAGGGTTAATAAAATCATTTGTTGGTGATTTGTGGGGGTTTTCCAGGAGGTATATGGCATAGAACTATATTTCTGGATTTTAGGACCACCCATAGAAGCAATATATTTCTGTTAATTCGTATATTCAAGTCTTGTTGCATCATCCAAATTATGTATATATATATATTGCATCAATGTCGATTCCAAATGATGTATTATAACTCTGATCGTGTTTTGTTTTAAAATTACCGAAAAGCTTTACATGCACCTGACTTTCACCATTTTATAAAATGATGACTTTTCATCTGTAAACTGAGTCCAAATCAGAGGCCACAAACACCTACATTTCCATATATCATCAATTGCGCACTACCTATAAGGGGAAAAGTTGACCGACACGTGGTCATTGACATTTGGGTAATCATATACTCAGTCAGTTTCATCGTGATTAATACGTCAGTTTATTGCAGAACGAGACGATTTTTGAATGTTAAATCTCTTATATTCAAGTAAATTTCCCTGTTACGGTCCCTAACCCATTCAACTGAAAAGCTTGCCGTGTGGAACAGGTATGCGGGTCTGCAGCTGGCTAAGCCGCAGACCTGTTCAACACTCCAAGCTTTCCAGTCCGCCATCCTCTTTTGAAAGCCCTGTATGTAATGTAAGTGTTATCTCCCCTTAACCATTTGAGACAGTCCCGATCATGAAGTGAGCGTTTCCCGACATTGAAATAAGAAAAAAGACAGAACATGAAATAAAAAAAGACAAACACATGCTATCTGCCCAGATTAGCTGTAGGTTTAAAGTACTGCAACAATGCCAGAGATGTTATTTAAAATGAAGGATAATAATAGACCATGAACAGAAGTGATTTTCTCCAGATCAGCATGTGGTACAGAAGCTTTCTTTTGCTCGCACCAACCATGCACAGAAGTTCTATATCTTGCCGTCCGGGGGTAGGGGTATGTTTTAATGGAATAGCCCTTATGTGTATAATAAGAATACGGGCAGATTAGTCGAGTGGTTAACACTCCGGCCTTCCACAAAGGCGTCCGGTGTTCGATTCCCGAAGTCGTTGTATGCATGGATATACAGAGAAAGTGTTTTTCTCCTGTCCACACAACTCCAACAACCCTGGTGGAGTATACATTGGTCTGGGGTGGATGTTGCGGTATCTGTGCTGTAGCATTATAGTGAGGTGGCACTATAAATCATGCCATTGGAAGCACGGCCCCACTACAAACAGAACACATATCTCCAGCACACATGCAGGCATACACACATATGGAGATATAAGCCAGGTGGGATAGGAATAGTAGTTAGCACCTGACAGGGCAGCTCCTGCGAATTCCTCAAAATTGTATTGATTAATGTATATGCTAATTGTACTGTAAAGCGCTTTAGAATGGCTTATGTTAGCTAGATAGGGTGCTATATCAAATATTGTATATTATTATTATATTAAATATATTCAACTATGCATAAGTTGGGCATAAGACATAAAATATTTCTCATTCAACAAAAAAGACATGCAAAGGTTATATTGTCCACTATTATATATGATGATTTATAAATGGAGATATTTTACACTATTATAAGGTAAATTCATGTAACAGTTCATGAACACGAATGTTAGTTAAATTTGTTGAATCCAAATGTGAGACAAATATTTGGTTAAATCAAGCAAAATATTTTCATTTCCAATTTCTTTTTTCGTTTTTGTTACAGAAAGCAGCTAAGAAAACTTTGAAGGGTAAAGAAAACAAGAACATACCTGTGGAGAGTGAAGAAAAGGAAAGGTTACAACGACTAGCAGAGGAATATGCCAAGAAAATACAGATACTGAAACTGGCCCAAGCAAGGAAGGCTGAGGCTGAGACTGCGGCTGCGCTAAAAGCAGCCATCGCTGCACAGAACCAAAAGAAGAGTGCAATACCTAGGATAGAGAAGATTGAAATAGACATTACTGAAAGTCCGTCGGAGAGTGAAGCCGAGGAAAGACCTAACAAACGACGCCGGTCACTGATGGAATTAAATACCAGCACAAAACCTAATCTGTCGCCCCAGAACAGTGATGGTCAGAGAAAATTGTCCCAGAGTGACTCAGAGGTCAAGCAGGAGTCGTCTGGCATTATCTGTGATAACAAAGGCAGCGTCTTCTCTCTACCTGGTGCTCAACGAATCAAACGACTCCTAAAACTGCAGGTAAAGAAATAATTACTGGTCTTCACTGTTTAAGATGAAAACAGCTCATTATCTTCTGATCATTGTAAGTCAAGGCAAATATCCCGCAGAATACAGCCTTAATTTTCTTATAGTAAATATAAAGTAATTTTGTAGAAGATTAGTGGCATCATATTGCAAACACGAAAACCTTCATTCGTACAAAAATCACCAGGACATATGCCCCTATATAACCATACACATCATATTATAGACCTGACTAGGACATAGGCCCCTATATAACCATATACATCATATTATAAACCTGACCAGGAAATATGTCCCTATATAACCATACACATCATATTGTAGACCTGACCAGGACATAGGCCCCTATATAACCATATACATCATATTATAAACCTGACCAGGACATATGTCCCTATATAACCATACACATCATATTATAGACCTGACTAGGACATAGGCCCCTATATAACCATACACATCATATTATAGACCTGACCAGGACAAAGGCCCCTATATAACCATACACATCATATTATAGACCTGATCAGGACATAGGCCCCTATATAACCATACACATCATATTATAGACCTGACCTGGACATAGGCCCCTATATAACCATACACATCATATTATAGAACTGACCAGGACAAAGGCCCCTATACAACCATACACATTATATTATAGACCTGACCAGGACAAAGGCCCCTATATAATCATACACATCATATTATAGACCTGACCAGGACATAGGCCCCTATATAACCATACACATCATATTATAGACCTGACC
>NW_018408809.1:559859-570657 GCF_002113885.1 Mizuhopecten yessoensis | reverse complement strand
CATCATATTATAGACCTGACCTGGACATAGGCCCCTATATAACCATACACATTATATTATAAACCTGACCAGGACAAAGGCCCCTATATAACCATACACATCATATTATAGACCTGACCAGGACATAGGCCCCTATATAACCATACACATCATATCATAGACCTGACCTGGACATAGGCCCCTATATAACCATATATATCATATTATAGACCTGACCTGGACATAGGCCCCTATATAACCATATACATCATATTATATACCTGACCTGGACAAAGGCCCCTATATAACCATATACATCATATTATATACCTGACTAGAGCATAGATACCATTTATAGAAGACAGAATAAATTATGTTCAACCACATTTTATTGTGAAGTACACAAACTATATTTGTATTGTGATAATAGATGAATTATGTAATAAAGAGTGGTGTTTAAATAGTTATTTTTTCTCTTCCTGTGCTGATTGGAAATATGTGTGTATATTTTGAGAGACTCATTCTTACATTTTACAATATATCCTAAAATGATGAATATTTCTGTTGAAAGCAACTAATAAAGATTGGGAAGGATTTTTAAGACTTAATATTTGTTGAATTCCCGCAACAGGAGGATCATTTCCAAGCCGTGCTGTCCAGTTCTGCCAAACACCTGATCTCACAGCAGTCATCATTAGTGTCTCATTCAGTTCTACTTCCACAGTGCCAACAGGTCCGTGACGCTATGTACCCCTTATTGTATCGTTGTGTGGTCTAAAGAGAAATAATGGCCCAAGGTCAAGACAGATTCCAAACTGCAACTCTTACTTACTAGAGTGAAGTATTAAACTGTAGTCATATGTTTTATAGTAAATACATTTGTCATGATATTGAAATGATATCATATAATCAAAAAGAATCTTAGTCTTGATACTAACCTCTTTTTTAATGTTTGCTAATGTAAAACAGATTTTTTAAACAGATTCCTTCCTTCCAAGAGCCAAAACATGACACAAGATCCAAGGTCCTCCACGTGCCGTGGGAGTCCTCTCCTCTAGTCTACAAAAGTCCTCTACAGCACTTCCGATCTTACAGGTACGTAGTACATCACTCCGGTAAAAACTGAAGCTTATCACAACAACTTTATGTTCCAGGTATCTAAAAGTTTGTTAAGGTAGTAACAAGGAGAGACGTTTTACCTAAGTCAATGGTATCCCACAGGTATATATCGGCTCGTTATGGTAATTACAATGATATATCAGTTAACTATGTGACTGGTATCCTACAGGTATGTGACAGCTCGTTAAGGTAATTACAAGGAAGGTAATTACAAGGAAATTAACTTTACAAAATTGAAAGGTTGTACGAATGGTCAATTTCAGCACTTATCCAAGTCAAGGGTTGAAGGTTTGTACTGTCTCATTTTAGTTTCACAAGTTGAAGGTTTAAGATTTGTACCATCTTATAAGTAAACCAAGGGTTATATGAACAGGATAATAATCATTATCTTTATATAGTATGTATGAAATGTTTTCATTGATGAATAGAAAAAAAATCTAATAAAATGTACGCTATGACTGTTTCAGGTTTAGTCCTTATTATCGCACCAGAGCCAACCTCACTCTGTCTTCCTTTACATTTTCCAACAAAATCAATCCAAAGAAAGTTCTATGCAAGTACGATCTCCAAGGAACCTGTCATGACGAGGAGTGTGGGGGGTAAGTAAAACAAACATGTCATTGACCTTGTGGTAGAATACCCAAAATTAAATTTTATTTCTTTTACAACAATCTTGAAACAAGTTCTACCAACTTACATTAATCACTTTTGTTGCCCCGGATGGTAACACTCTGGGGGTCTTAATGTGGGAGGAAACCAGAATACCTGGAGAAAACCCCCTGATTGGGCAGATGACCCAAACCCTTTCATGTCTGATAGGGGAATCAAACTCCAGTCATCTTGGTAAAAGGCCAGTGTGCTCTCCACTGTACCACCACCCGCCCACAGCACAATTAATCGACTTCCTGTTGGACAAATCTACTCAAACAGAACAACATTTTCCTTCGCAAAAATGCTTGCTAGGGAATGCTTTTCAGGTTGAAGTGTCAAAAGTCAAGGTCGCTGTTACTATATATAGACAATTGGTTGCTGCACAACACTTATACTTCAGTTTCCAAAATCAAGTCATGTTATCCCTCAACTTCAACATGGTTTGGTTTTGTCCTAACATCAAAATATGCATTTGCAACACAATATTTTTTCTCTCTTTTGACTGCTAGGTGTTGTGATAATTTTTCTTATTGATTGATTAGAAAAAGGTACTGTCTTGAGAACAGAAACAGACCTCAAATTACTGATCCTGTCAATAAAAAATTACCTACCTGTAATTTCTGATCCAGATTTGTTAATAGAAATTTGTGCACCGCCTGTCTTATTTTACTGAGTGAAAATGCAAGGAACAACGCACCCTAAAGTGTCATGTTACACCCTGTGTGTCTCGTGTCTCATTCAGGTGCGATAGTAAAGGACTTGGCAAGTACAACTTGTGTGCTGTGTGTAACACCCAAGCACTAGTCCTGTTCTACATTATAAGTCAATGATACATACATAAGTGTCTAAGGTAAAGGCAGATAGTTGTCATATGACCTTACCTCTACATATCATATGACCTTACCTCCAGATGTCATATGACCTTGCCTCTAGTTGTCATATGACCTTACCTCCAGATGTCATGACCTTACTTCTATTTGTCATATGACCTTGCCTCTAGTTGTCATATGACCTTACCTCCAGATGTCATATGACCTTACCTCTAGATGTCATATGACCTTACCTCCAGTTGTCATATGACCTTACCTCTAGATGTCATATGACCTTACCTCCAGTTGTCATATGACCTTACCTCTAGATGTCATATGACCTTACCTCCAGTTGTCATATGACCTTACCTCTAGATGTCATATGACCTTACCTCCAGTTGTCATATGACCTTACCTCTAGATGTCATGCATTCGCAACACAAAAATAGTTTCTCTTTTGACTGCTAGGTGTTGTGATAATTTTAATCTTGTTACAAATAGGATTTTTCTTATTGATTGATTAGAAAAAGGTACTGAGAACAGAAACAGACCTTTACTGATCCTGTTAATAAAAATTTTACCTATCTGTAATTTCTGATCCAGATTTGTTAATAGAAATTTGTGCACAGCCTGTCTAATTTTACTGAGTGAAAAGGCAAGGAACAACGCACCGTAAAGTGTCATGTTACACCCTGTGTGTCTCGTGTCTCATTCAGGTGCGATAGTAAAGGACTCGGCGAGTACAACTTGTGTGCTCTGTGTGTAACACCCAAGCACTAGTCCTGTTCTACATTATAAGTCAATGATACATACATAAGTGTCTAAGGTAAAGACAGATAGTTGTCATATGACCTTACCTCTACATATCATATGACCTTACCTCCAGATGTCATATGACCTTGCCTCTAGTTGTCATATGACCTTACCTCCAGATGTCATGACCTTACTTCTATTTGTCATATGACCTTGCCTCTAGTTGTCATATGACCTTACCTCTAGATGTCATATGACCTTACCTCCAGTTGTCATATGACCTTACCTCCAGATGTCATATGACCTTACCTCCAGTTGTCAATATGACCTTACCTCCAGATGTCATATGACCTTACTTCTATTTGTGATATGACCTTGCCTCTAGTTGTCATATGACTTTGCCTCTAGTTGTCATATGACCTTACCTCCAGTTGTCATAAGACCTTACCTCTAGATGTCATGCATTCGCACACAAAAAAAGTTTCTCTTTTGACTGCTAGGTGTTGTGATAATTTTAATCCTGTTACAAATATGATCTTTCTTATTGATTGATTAGAAACAGGTACTGTCTAGAGAACAGACCTCAAATTACTGATCCTGTTAATAAAAAAATTACCTACCTGTAATTTCTGATCCAGATTTGTTAATAGAAATTTGTGCACAGCCTGTCTAATTTTACTGAGTGAAAAGGCAAGGAACAACGCACCGTAAAGTGTCATGTTACACCCTGTGTGTCTCGTGTCTCATTCAGGTGCGATAGTAAAGGACTGGGCAAGTACAACTTGTGTGCTCTGTGTGTAACACCCAAGCACTAGTCCTGTTCTACATTATAAGTCAATGATACATACATAAGTGTCTAAGGTAAAGGCAGATAGTTGTCATATGACCTTACCTCTACATATCATATGACCTTACCTCCAGATGTCATATGACCTTGCCTCTAGTTGTCATATGACCTTACCTCCAGATGTCATGACCTTACTTCTATTTGGCATATGACCTTGCCTCTAGTTGTCATATGACCTTACCTCTAGATGTCATGCATTCGCAACACAAAAAAAGTTTCTCTTTTGACTGCTAGGTGTTGTGATAATTTTAATCCTGTTACAAATATGATCTTTCTTATTGATTGATTAGAAACAGGTACTGTCTAGAGAACAGACCTCAAATTACTGATCCTGTTAATAAAAAAATTACCTACCTGTAATTTCTGATCCAGATTTGTTAATAGAAATTTGTGCACAGCCTGTCTAATTTTACTGAGTGAAAAGAAAAGGAACAACGCACCGTAAAGTGTCATGTTACACCCTGTGTGTCTCGTGTCTCATTCAGGTGCGATAGTAAAGGACTCGGCAAGTACAACTTGTGTGCTGTGTGTAACACCCAAGCACTAGTCCTGTTCTACGTTATAAGTCAATGATACATACATAAGTATCTAAGGTAAAGACAGATAGTTGTCATATGACCTTACCTCTACAAGTCATATGACCTTACCTCCAGATGTCATATGACCTTACCTCCATATGTCATATGACCTTACCTCCAGTTGTCAATATGACCTTACCTCCATATGTCATATGACCTTGCCTCTAGTTGTCATATGACCTTACCTCCAGTTGTCATGACCTTACTTCTATTTTTGCAACCTTAACATAAAATAATTATAACTTAGCAAGTATTTGCTGCAGAAAAGTTTAACTTATAACACATTTGTAGCAGAATTCAGGAAGGATAAACATTTTTGTATAGCTTCTTGGGAGTTTTCTCCCTTATACCTAGAAATGCCCCTGTCCCACATAAGTCAAAGTGTGTCCCAACCATATAACTTTATTCACATGTAAACATAGTAAGCAAGAAGACACAAACGCATCTATACTACCAAGAATAGCCTCAGAGTCTGGCCTCGGCCCTAGGTTATATATAATAAGGAAAGGGTTCAGATCTCGCCATCCCGTAACCATGTAACACAATTGCTGGACATGAAGGAACAAATACCGTCACGCTACCAGGATGTCTGTGGGATCCTGCCTTCTCCCTGGGCTTAATCCTTGATTTACAGATGAAAAGATTACCTTGTTAAGTTAAAAAGATCCCTGGACAAAGAGATATATTTTTTAAGGTATGGTCACCCTGGGCTACAAGAGGGCTGTTCTAATAGGGTTCATATAAAATCATTTTTTCACCTATTGCACTCTTAAACAAAAGGTTATTGAAAATGAAATGGTTTCTTTCCCAAATGTCTGTGATATGATTTATTTGAGCATTAACATCAATTTGAACTTGTCGGAGAAAGATAATTTAAGTACTATAATATCTTCTAAAAGTCCAGAGACTTTATTGAAAATGTGTCCTGCATTTGGAATGAAATTGGACTTGATATAAGTAATGTATAATCAGTTTTATATAATATTGTATAATGTAATACTGTAAACGTGGAATATTATGCGCGGGGGAAATTTACGATTATTACGCGGAGTTAAATCGTCCGCGTAAATTTCCCCCGCGTGTATGGTTTCGTCGATGGTCTAAGGAACGACAACTCTGATAGATATTGGTACTTGTGTGTGTGTGATGTCCTCCTGTAATATTGCTTTGTTAACATATTACTAATTATTTGACTAAATAGCACTCACCTGTTTGATCCGAGGTGATTACGAGATCAGCTGGTATAAGACACACATACACATAAATACAGTTCACCTTTATTTTCATCTGTCCAATGACCAGTCGGTAGGCATACATAACATGTACTCAGTAGCTACTAGTAGTTTTACCTGTACACATTTTGTAACGTAAGGGAAATAACTCTGCAGAGTAAACGTCGGTCTACCGCGACCGCGTAAATTACCCCTGCACGTATAGATTTTGACCTTCAAATTGCGTAATTTTCACCCAGCGTAAATAATCACGTTTACAGTAGTAATGTTCACTTTGCCATCAAATTTCTGTGTAAATATAAATGTGCTAATGAATCCAGTTGATCTACCTGTACCGTATTTGATATAAGTTTGTATAAAAGACCATGTAATCAGGTTCCTGGATCTGTTATAAAAATTGACCATTTCTCCCCATTAGAAAGAAAAAGTCCGCAAGAATAACATGAGTTCCAGTGCCCAATTTCTGAAGTGTGATTACACAGGAACTGGGCATTTCTGATGTATCATGATTGGTATGACGAGGAAAGCACTTGGTATGTGTATTGTGCTGAGCTTGCTGACAGCACATGTTAGACATAATTTATGATGAGCCCAGCTGCTGGCCTTATTCAGAGCCTAAGATATGTGACAAGTACAGTATGTACAAGGTTACAGGGTAAATATACATTTGTCCGGTATTGTGGTGGCGTTAAGACACTAGCAGAACACCTGCAAATTGAGACAGAAATAGTTATTTTATAGCTGTGGGAAATGTTCTTGATCACAAGTAATAGTAAATAATGGTTCAGAAAAAGCTGTTTTACAGCTGTGGGAGATGTTCTTGATCTCAAGTAATAGTAAATAATGGTTCAGAAATAGCTGTTTTACAGCTGTGGGAGATATTCTTGATCTCAAGTAATAGTAAATAATGGTTCAGAAATAGCTGTTTTACAGCTGTGGGAGATATTCTTGATCTCAAGTAATAGTAAATAATGGTTCAGAAATAGCTGTTTTACAGCTGTGGGAGATATTCTTGATCTCAAGTAATAGTAAATAATGGTTCAGAAATAGCTGTTTTACAGCTGTGGGAGATATTCTTGATCTCAAGTAATAGTAAATAATGGTTCAGAAATAGCTGTTTTACAGCTGTGGGAGATATTCTTGATCTCAAGTAATAGTAAATAATGGTTCAGAAATAGCTGTTTTACAGCTGTGGGAGATATTCTTGATCTCAAGTAATAGTAAATAATGGTTCAGAAATAGCTGTTTTACAGCTGTGGGAGATGTTCTTGATCTCAAGTAATAGTAAATAATGGTTCAGAAATAGCTGTTTTACAGCTGTGGGAAATGTTCTTGATCACAAGTAATAGTAAATAATGGTTCAGAAATAGCTGTTTTACAGCTGTGGGAAATGTTCTTGATCACAAGTAATAGTAAATAATGGTTCAGAAATAGTTGTTTTACAGCTGTGGGAGATGTTCTGAACAGATTATACAGTGTCTGTTTTAGACAGAACACAATGCTATAAGATTTCAGTTATACAGGGCTAGGTTTAGAAAAGATACACGATTCTTACAAGATTCCATATTGTACAGGGTCTGGTTAAGACAGAGTACATGGTTTTTAGAGGTATTCATATTATAGAGTTACTGATTAAAACTGGTTACATGATTAAGAAAATTGAGATTCCAGATTAAACAGGATCTGGTTTAGAAAATACATTGTTCATCAAAGATTCCAGATTGTATAAGTCTGGTTTAGACAGGGTACTTGGCTTGTATAGGTCTAGATTATAGAGGCTATGTTTAGACAGGGTACATGGCTTGTGTAGGTCTACAGATTATAGAGGCTATGTTTAGACAGGGTACTTGGGTTGTATAGGTCTAGATTATAGAGGCTATGTTTAGACAGGGTACATGGCTTGTGTAGGTCTACAGATTATAGAGGCTATGTTTAGACAGGGTACAGGGTTTGTATAGGACTACAGATTATAGAGGCAATGTTTAGACAGGGCACAGGGCTTGTATAGGTCTACAGATTATAGAGGCTATTTTTAGACAGGGTACAGGGTTTGTATAGGTCTACAGATTATAGAGGCAATGTTTAGACAGGGTACAGGGCTTGTATAGGTCTACAGATTATAGAGGCTATGTTTAGACAGGGTACAGGGTTTGTATAGGTCTACAGATTATAGAGGCTATGTTTAGACAGGGTACAGGGTTTGTATAGGTCTACAGATTATAGAGGCTATGTTTAGACAGGGTACAGGGTTTGTATAGGTCTACAGATTATAGAGGCTATGTTTAGACAGGGTACAGGGTTTGTATAGGTCTACAGATTATAGAGGCTATGTTTAGACAGGATACAGGGTTCATACAAGATTTCAGATTATACAGTGTCTGTTTTGGACAGGAAAAATAGCTGATAAAGGACTCCAGATTATAGTGAGTCTGGTTTAGACAGGATATACAGTTCATACAAGATTCCCGATTGTACAGGGTCTAATTTAGAAAAGATATATTGCTTGTACAAGATTCCAGATTGTACAGGGTCTGCTATAGATTTAAGAAAGTGAAGTATTACAGTTATCATGAGTTGTGGGATATATACATATAAAACTGCATCATTAATTCCATACAAAAAACATTGTTTAAAGAATTAGAGATGACCTGTGGTGATAGATTGTCACCGGGCAATGTGTGACAAACAACCACACTTGTGTGGTAGAGGGGTTGGCCAATACATGTTGGTAATGTGATCCTCCGCGGCTGTATCGGGTGGTCCATGTGTACAGGTGTTTGGGGAGACTTCCTGTGTCCCTGTCACACATCTCCAAGCTTTCCCTCAGCACCCTGTCGTCTGGTAGCATGTGTTGCATTCTCAATAAAGGATTGACACAGCAAGAAATTCAAGCGGTTCACTGTAGTGTAATTGATGTAGTAGAATGTGTTGACTTAAAACACATTCTTTTCAGTTTCTTGCTTGTTTATGTCTCCCTGCAGGGAATTGTCTTAACTTTAGGACCAGTATTCCATCACTCTGTTGAGGACGATTCCTGTCTATGTACCTGCTGCTGGACAGGTATATCAGCGTGGGTGGTCTGTACACCAGGCATCTGACAAGGCTAGCGCTACCTTACTTGGCTGGGTGTATCTGACAAGGCTACCTTACATGGCTACTTGGCGGGGTGTATCTGACAAAGCTACCTTACATGGCTACTTGGCTGGGTGTATCTGACAAGGCTAGCGCTACCTTAGTTAGTTGGGTGTATCTGACAAGGCTACCTTACATGGCTACTTGGCTGGGTGTATCTGACAAGGCTACCTTACATGGCTACTTGGCGGGGTGTATCTGACAAAGCTACCTTACATGGCTACTTGGCTGGGCGTATCTGACAAGGCTAGTGCTACCTTACTTGGCTGTGTGTATCTGACAAGGCTACCTTGCATGGCTACTTGGCGGGGTATATCTGACAAGGCTAGCGCTACCTTACTTGGTTGGGTGTATCTGACAAGGCTTCCTTACATGGCTACTTGGCTTGGTGTATCTGACAAGGCTGTCTTACTTGGCTTGGTGTATCTGATAAGGCTGCATTACTTGGCTGGGTGTATCTGACAAGGCTACCTTACTTGGCGGGGTGTATCTGACAAGGCTACCTTAGTTGGTTGGGTGTATCTGACAAGGCTACCTTACTTGGCTGGGTGTATCTGACTTGGCTACCTTAGTTGGTTGGGTGTATCTGACAAGGCTACCTTACATGGTTACTTGGCTGGGTGTATCTGACAAGGCTACCTTAGTTGGTTGGGTGTATCTGACAAGGCTATCTTACTTGGCTGGATGTATCTGACAAGGCTACCTTACTCTCTATAGAGAGAGAGATTGTCATGTTGTCCAGACTGTTGGTATACAATGTTCTCTGTGAGAGAATGTCATGTTGTCCAGACTGTTGGTATACAATGTTCTCTGTGAGAGAATGTCATGTTGTCCAGACTGTTGGTATACAATGTTCTCTGTGAGAGAATGTCATGTTGTCCAGACTGTTGGTATACAATGTTCTCTGAACCTTCATCTCTCTATAGAGAGAGAGATTGTCATGTTGTCCAGACTGTTGGTATACAATGTTCTCTGAACCTTCATCTGTCTATAGAGAGAGAGATTGTCATGTTGTCCAGACAGTTGGTATACAATGTTCTCTGTGAAAGTTTTTTTAGGTCGCCTAAGCTTTAGCTCAAGTGACCTATTGCTATCTGTCTTCGTCCATCGTCGTCCGTCGTGCATCGTGCGTCGTCCGTTAACATTTTACATTTTCAACTTAAGCTGAAATACCAGCAGAGGGATTTCATTAATATTTCATGGGAAGGTTACTGACATCTTCCTGACCAAGTGTTGTTATTTTACGGGTCAATCAGAAATCCAATATGGCTGCCACGGACGCCATTTTGAAAAACTATTTCAAACTTAAAGTCAAATTTTACTAGGCTGATTGAACTGAAACTTTGTAGGAATGATCGACTCTTGGTCCTGACAAAGTGTTGTTATTTTGCGGGTCTATTAGAAATCCAATATGGCTGACACGGCCGCCATTTTTAAAAACTATTTCAAACTTAAAAACAAGTTCTAATAGGCCGATCTAACTGAAAATCGGTCTAGGAAAGATCAGCTCATGGTCCTGACAAACTTAAGTTAACGTTATACTTAACAATTTTTTACTCAAATTGGTACATATTTCAACAATAAAAATAAATACTGTGGGACTCAGGTGACTGTTAAGGCCCATGGACCTCTTGTTTTGTTCTGTCTAGACTTTCAGTATACTGTATTAAAAGAAATGAAGCTGTTCTTTCTCTATAG
>NW_018408809.1:500641-558292 GCF_002113885.1 Mizuhopecten yessoensis | reverse complement strand
AACTACTCACAGATCTTAGGTAAGGACATACACACCCACAACTACTCACAGATCTTAGGTAAGGACATACACACCCACAACTACTCACAGATCTTAGGTAAGGACATACACACCCACAACTACTCACAGATCTTAGGTAAGGACATACTCAGCAATAACTACTCACAAATCTTAGGTAAGGACATACACCCCCACAACTACTCACAGATCTTAGGTAAGGACATATACACACACACAACTACTCACAGATCTTAGGTAAGGACATACACACCCACAACTCCTCACAGATCTTAGGTAAGGACATACACACCCATAACTACTCACAGATCTTAGGTAAGGACATACACACCAACAACTACTCACAGATCTTAGGTAAGGACATACACACCGACAACTGCTCACAGATCTTAGGTAAGGACATACTCAGCCACAACTACCCACAGATCTTAGGTAAGGACATACTCAGCCATAACTACTCACAGATCTTGGGTAAGGACATACGCACCCATAACTACCCATAGATCTTAGGTAAGGACATACTCAGCCATAACTACTCACAGATCTTGGGTAAGGACATACACACCCACAACTACTCACAGATCTTGGGTAAGGACATACGCACCCATAACTACCCATAGATCTTAGGTAAGGACATACTCAGCCATAACTACTCACAGATCTTGGGTAAGGACATACGCCCCCATAACTACCCACAGATCTTGGGTAAGGACATACACACCCATAACTACCCACAGATCTTGGGTAAGGACATATACACTCACAACTACTCACAGATCTTAGGTAAGGACATACACCCCACAACTACCCACAGATCTTAGGTAAGGACATACTCAGCCATAACCACTCACAGATCTTAGGTAAGGACATACACACCCATAACTATTCACAGATCTTAGGTAAGGACATACTCAGCCATAACTACTCACAGATCTTGGGTAAGGACATACGCACCCATAACTACCCATAGATCTTAGGTAAGGACATACTCAGCCATAACTACTCACAGATCTTGGGTAAGGACATACGCACCCATAACTACCCATAGATCTTAGGTAAGGACATACTCAGCCATAACTACTCACAGATCTTGGGTAAGGACATTCGCAGCCATAACTACCCACAGATCTTAGGTAAGGACATATGCAGCCATAACTATCCACAGATCTTAGGTAAGGACATACGCCCCCATAACTACCCACAGATCTTGGGTAAGGACATACACACCCACAACTACTCACAGATCTTGGGTAAGGACATACGCACCCATAACTACCCATAGATCTTAGGTAAGGACATACTCAGCCATAACTACTCACAGATCTTGGGTAAGGACATACGCACCCATAACTACCCATAGATCTTAGGTAAGGACATACGCACCCATAACTACCCACAGATCTTGGGTAAGGACATACACACCCATAACTACCCACAGATCTTGGGTAAGGACATACACACCCATAACTACCCACAGATCTGGGGTAAGGACATACACACCCATAACTACTCACAGGTCTTAGGTAAGGACATACACACCCACAACTACTCACAGATCTTGGGTAAGGACATACGCACCCATAACTACCCATAGATCTTAGGTAAGGACATACGCACCCATAACTACCCACAGATCTTAGGTAAGGACATACCCAGCCACAACTACCCACAGATCTTAGGTAAGGACATACTCAGCCATAACTACTCACAGGTCTTAGGTAAGGACATACACACCCACAACTACTCACAGATCTTGGGTAAGGACATACGCCCCCATAACTACCCACAGATCTTAGGTAAGGACATATGCAGCCATAACTATCCACAGATCTTAGGTAAGGACATACGCACCCATAACTACCCACAGATCTTGGGTAAGGACATACACACCCATAACTACCCACAGATCTTGGGTAAGGACATACACACCCACAACTACTCACAGATCTTGGGTAAGGACATACGCCCCCATAACTACCCACAGATCTTGGGTAAGGACATACACGCCCATAACTACTCACAGATCTTAGGTAAGGACATACACACCGACAACTACTCACAGATCTTAGGTAAGGACATACCCAGCCATAACTACTCACAGATCTTAGGAAAGGACATTCGCAGCCATAACTACCCACAGATCTTAGGTAAGGACATATGCAGCCATAACTATCCACAGATCTTAGGTAAGGACATACGCACCCATAACTACCCACAGATCTTGGGTAAGGACATATACACTCACAACTACTCACAGATCTTAGGTAAGGACATACACACCAACAACTACTCACAGATCTTAGGTAAGGACATACACCCCCACAACTACTCAGAGATTTTGGGTAAGGACATACGCACCCATAACTACTCACAGATCTTGGGTAAGGACATTCGCAGCCATAACTACCCACAGATCTTAGGTAAGGACATACACACCCACAACTACTCACAGATCTTGGGTAAGGACATACGCACCCACAACTACTCACAAATCTTGGGTAAGGACATACACCCCCACAACTACTCACAGATCTTAGGTAAGGACATACACACCCACAACTACCCACAGATCTTAGTTAAGGACATACACACCCACAACTACTCACAAATCTTGGGTAAGGACATACGCACCCATAACTACCCACAGATCTAACTTAGTCCAAAGAAACACCAGATTAAAATCACTAAAGCTCAAACAACACCAGATTGAAATCACTAAAACTCAAACAACACCAGATTGAAATCTCTAAAACTCAGACAACGCAAGATTGAAATAACTAAGCTCAAACAACACCAGATTGAAATCTCTAAAGCTCAAATACCACCAGATTGAAATCACTAACGCTCAAACAACACCAGATTGAAATCACTAAAACACAAATAACACCAGACTAAAATCACTAAAACTCAAATAACACCAGATTGAAATCACTAAAGCTCAAATAACACCATATTGAAATCACTTAAGCTAAAAAAATCTCTTGTTATTTACAGGAAAGTTTGTAAGTAACACACTGAAACAGCACCAGGGGAAA
The DNA here is from genome assembly GCF_002113885.1 of Mizuhopecten yessoensis. Classification (NCBI taxonomy): domain Eukaryota; kingdom Metazoa; phylum Mollusca; class Bivalvia; order Pectinida; family Pectinidae; genus Mizuhopecten; species Mizuhopecten yessoensis. The sequence goes on along the minus strand of NW_018408809.1, from coordinate 555,239 downwards.
CTGACCAGTGACCAGTTGATGGTGCTAATGGTCAGTCAGGTGTCCGAGAAGAGTGGACATGGTAAGTTAGAGATCAAGAAATAATCTGTTGTATGTTAAGTCCTCCAAATACATTTCCATCTTATTCTATCCATTTTGTTGGCAACAAAAACTAAATATAACCTCATACAAAGCAATGACTTTGATTTAATACGATCTCATACTACAGAATTTTAATTCTTTAATTTACTGTCACCAGTTCATATACATTTTTAGATTTCAGTGTTCAAAAGACAATATCTTACCAGAGGTTTCGCTATAAGTAAGATTTTGCATTAAGCATGTTCATTTAACTCAATCAACCCTGAAGACACATTTGAACTCTTCCAATTCAAAGGTTGGATTAGTACATTATAAAATTTCAGGGGTGAATGAGATAAAAGCATGTCGTATTGAAATTTGGCAGGGGTATTCGGAATAGTTAACTGCAAAAACTGATTCGTTATATTTACAGCAAAGCCTCACAACCTTTTTCTTGAGCCACGGAAATGGAGGCAATCATGTGAGGATAGAAAGGATATCATCAAAGACTTCACCTCTGAGAACATGTTTGACAGTATAGGTAAGATAAATGTAGGATCAGTCCTTTCTTTGTCCAGTTTATGTGTGATACCGGATAAGTCCTTGTCAAATTGTTATACCCCCGCAACGAAGTTAGGGGGGGTATACTGGAATCACCCTGTCTGTCTGTCTGTCTGTCTGTCTGTCTCTCACTCACTCACTCACTCACTCACTCACTCACTCACTCACTCACTCACTCACTCACTCACTCACTCACTCACTCACTCACTCACTCACTCACTCACTCACTCACTCACTCACTCACTCACTCACTCACTCACTCACTCACTCACTCACTCACTCACTCACTCACTCACTCACTCACTCACTCACTCACTCACTCACTCACTCACTCACTCACTCACTCACTCACTCACTCACTCACTCACTCACTCACTCACTCACTCACTCACTCACTCACTCACTCACTCACTCACTCACTCACTCACTCACTCACTCACTCACTCACTCACTCACTCACTCACTCACTCACTCACTCACTCACTCACTCACTCACTCACTCACTCACTCACTCACTCACTCACTCACTCACTCACTCACTCACTCACTCACTCACTCACTCACTCACTCACTCACTCACTCACTCACTCACTCACTCACTCACTCACTCACTCACTCACTCACTCACTCACTCACTCACTCACTCACTCACTCACTCACTCACTCACTCACTCACTCACTCACTCACTCACTCACTCACTCACTCACTCACTCACTCACTCACTCACTCACTCACTCACTCACTCACTCACTCACTCACTCACTCACTCACTCACTCACTCACTCACTCACTCACTCACTCACTCACTCACTCACTCACTCACTCACTCACTCACTCACTCACTCACTCACTCACTCACTCACTCACTCACTCACTCACTCACTCACTCACTCACTCACTCACTCACTCACTCACTCACTCACTCACTCACTCACTCACTCACTCACTCACTCACTCACTCACTCACTCACTCACTCACTCACTCACTCAGATGGAGTTATGCCCCTTTGTGCGAAATGCTTGTTTATTTTTTGGTTATTAATAAAATAGTGATTACCATAACTCATTACTGGTGGGAGACTATATTGCTTTGCATAAGTAAGCCTTTAGCGCACAGTTCTGGTTTATATAGGAGCGGGGGTATTACTTAGCTTTTGGCTTACAGTTCTAGTTCACTTTGAGTTAATTTACCTGGGGGAGGGGGTTCTTTTGATCCTAGTGCACTGGTTGGTGTACTGCAGACTTAGCTCTTGGGATCAATATAAATTATGACTCTAAATGGGGAACTTGAAGTAGTTTTATGAATAGTGGTTATCTCTAAAATCACAGCTGGAGAGATACTTTCGTACGGTAACCAGTTTTAACAAGGTAATAACAGTGATCTGTACTTGTGTCTGGGTTACAGAGTGGCAGCGTCCAGTTGACAGACAGGAACTGGACAATGTGATAGGTGACCAGGATCTCCGCTACTTTGTGTCCGACTCGTCTAACATCCAGGACATGGAGACTGCTGTACTGGATAACCCACACAACATCCCAATCTGGCTCAAACTGGCTCACAAAAAACTCCACGACCCCAACAGGTAGGTCAGAGGTCATGAATCCATAGGACAAGGCCATGAACTTTGTTGACAGGATTCTATCCCATTGCTTAGAAGGTACATGTACCATTTAAATTAAATTGTACAAAAGACACTGAATCACATATCAGCATGTATTTTGTTTTATGCTTCAGGCAGTTTAATATTATGATTGATATTACATGTCTGTAGGTACCCTATAGTGATTTATGTCTGTCTCTCTGTCCATGTGTCCGTCCGTTCGTTTCATTTTTCCAGAGATTATCTCGAAATCCAAAAGGCTAATCTTTTTGAAATTTCACATCATGATACACTGTCATAATATGTAGATGGGTTTAAAAAGCTTCTAAGGTCAGGGTCACTATCACTAAAAAATGACAAGCTTGGGTTATGGTCAGGCACATGGCTGGGCCCTTGCTGACCTGTCAGTGTTCCAGTTTCAACGTATTCTTATGACCTAAAAATAGATAAATACCAGAGATGATATGGAATGACTTGAACACAATTTTGGATAATAGTGAGATCTATATATATATGTAAACATGTTGTTTGGCTGTCATTTATATATGAGGAAGTAATTTGTAGATTGTCAGACATTTGGTATTAATTAAATCCTGCGAGGCTTTATGTTGAACTGCTCTGTGATTTGTATGTTTGCCCTGTGTTACAGTGGAAGTGAGACGTGTCTGGACCATGCCCTTAACGTGTTGGCACGGGGCCTTGAGGAGAACAAGGACAGTGCTGACTTGTGGCAGGGCTACCTCAGTCTGTACGCAAAACACAAGGAATCAAGTGACCTACAACAGCTGTGTGAGACTGCTCTTGAATACACACAGAGCTACACCCTCTGGTGGCAGGTCCGTACTGCAGGGGTTGTCTCCCTTTGTGCATTCTTTTCACTTCCCTCTTTATCTGATTTATCTGAAAATTGGTATTCATTAGTAATCTTGAGAAAAAGTTTTCCGAAAATGCATGCGAAGCAAAAGAAATAATTAACTAGTGATGGCTTTAATTTAAATTGGTCTGTATTAAACTATAAAACAAAACTAATCAAAGTTGGACCAAATTTTAAATGCTTGTGTTTTATTTCAGTACCTGAATGTGTGTACATCATGTCAGCAGAAACAGGAAGTGTGTGACCAGATGCTGGAGTATGTAAGACTGGCAGAGGACCGCTTCCCTCAGGAAGTACGTTCACACTGGGTCCTTGAGGTCATTCTCTACAAAACCTCTCTGTACGTATGGACAGGCAAGTTCAAAGCCGCCATCAAACACATGCAGGTTAGTACCGAGTCAGGAACTGATATATCAGCGCAATATCTGTCCACTTTGTAATCATTTAAAATCATTTAAAATCTCTTGCACCTTGCTTAACAATACTTCGCTTTTGGCTTTAATGTTGAAATTTGGCCCAGGTGAGGAAGGCAGTGGGTTTTGTCTCCATGCCAAGACATACCAAAGTCTTTAAAAATGGTTGTTGTTGTTCCCTACTTAATGTTCAGCATATCTGGTTTACCGTTATCAGTATAATGTGACCGGGCAGAGTACAGTGCTGGGTGCCTTTAGCATGGTATTTTAGTGAGGTAATACTCTAAAGTCAGCATCAGATTTGCACTATCGCAAGGAGGCAATTACACCAACATACCTTGCCTCCAGCACAGGTCATTAAATGTCGTTCGCTGTTGATACGGCATAAAACCCCATAAAACCAAATAAAGACCTTTGCTTTACATAACCTGTCCTATATTCAGTGAAGCTTTACATAACCTGTCCTATATTCAGTGAAGTGGAAATTAACCCAACATTACAACGAGGTGCTCTTGGAATACTCATGTTTGAGAAAATAACATTGGTATGAAGTTAAAAGGCTAACTTTTATATAACAGTTCATGATAGTCACTATGGCCTCTGATTGGCTGAGACAATAACAGTTGTATTTTTTTTTTGATAATTTGTGGAAATGAAGGGGATATACTTTATGATAGAGGGCTAACTTGCAAAGGGGCCACTGACAGGCTGAGACAATGACAGTTGTGATTTGAGTTGGATAAAGCCAACATTGTTCGTGCATTGTGGGAGTGATACTTAGGGGATACATTTTAAATAAAGTATGAAAACCATTACATTTCAGGATTCAAGAAGGCCACTAGGCTTCTGAATGGTTTTTGGTTTGTTTGTTTGTGTTTTACGTCCTATTAACAGCTATGGTCATTTAAGGATGTGTCAGGTTTTGGTGGTGGAGGAAAGCCTCAGTTCCCGAAGAAAAACCACCGACCTGCGGCCAGTACCTGGTGACTGCCCCATGTAGGCCTCGAACTCGCGACCCAGTGGTGGAGGGCTAGTGGTAGCAGAATTTCAGATGCCTTAACCACTTGGCCACAGTGGCCAGGACTGAATGGCTAGGACGTTAAAACGTCAATGGTAGAATTGAGTTATCATATGGTTTAGAGCTTTAGGTTTCTTAAGTTTTGTTGGGGAAACAATACTATTCAAAGTTTCCTTTTTCTTATCCATCAAGTCTGATGAAAAAATGATATGATTTACTTTTAATTAACTTTTAATTAATCAACACCTCAGCTTTTATGCCTGTGTGTGTGGCTATTGACTTGCAGCAGTGAAACTCAATTGAATATCTTAAGAACTGGAAAATTTGTGCTATTTAAAAAACCGTCTTGTATTAAAGGGACTATTTAGTCAACTATCAAGCCAGTGATAAAAATAACTAGGACAAAGATAACACAAAACCAGGGCATTTCAGTTAGAAAACCCCTGCTTTGTACCCATACATGTACCACACGGTCAATGGTATCATGGACACATTGAACTTTAATCAATATGTCACATGCAAAAATTATATGTATCATTAAGATATTTCTGTTCAATTTTGGATTAAAATAAAAAGAAGCAAAGTTTAATGAGAGTATGCACCTAAGAAGGTACCGAATGATGAATTAGAAACTGCCCAAAGTCAGATAGGAGTAGCTGGAAAGACAATTTTGTTTAAAAAAATAAAAGATGTTTGCTCATTCTCAATAAGCAACAAAACCCCCGACAGTGCTGCTAAAATGTATGGCTACACCATTAACAATTTCCTCATTATTCATTACGAATGCCAAACAAAACCTTGTTTCTTGTCAATTTCTTGCCATGAATTGTTCTTGGGAGGTATCCAGCTTTATTACCATTTAAGATTTNTAATATAGGCAGATAAAAGTGGCTCCCTCTGCTGGGTTCTAATGACATGAAATGAATGTGCTGCCCTCTGTTAGATGCTAATATAGGCAGATAAAAGTGGCTCCCTCTGCTGGGTTCTAATGACATGAAATGAATGTGCTGCCCTCTGTTAGATGCTAATATAGGCAGATAAAAGTGGCTCCCTCTGCTGGGTTCTAATGACATGAAATGAATGTGCTGCCCTCTGTTAGATGCTAATATAGGCAGATAAAAGTGGCTCCCTCTGCTGGGTTCTAATGACATGAAATGAATGTGCTGCCCTCTGTTAGATGCTAATATAGGCAGATAAAAGTGGCTCCCTCTGCTGGGTTCTAATGACATGAAATGAATGTGCTGCCCTCTGTTAGATGCTAATATAGGCAGATAAAAGTGGCTCCCTCTGCTGGGTTCTAATGACATGAAATGAATGTGCTGCCCTCTGTTAGATGCTAATATAGGCAGATAAAAGTGGCTCCCTCTGCTGGGTTCTAATGACATGAAATGAATGTACTGCCCTCTGTTAGATGCTAATATAGGCAGATAAAAGTGACTCCCTCTGCTGGGTTCTCATGACATGAATTGAATGTGCTGCCCTCTGTTAGATGCTAATATAGGCAGATAAAAGTTGCTCCCTATGCTGGGTTCTAATGACATGAAATGAATGTGGTTAACAGAAACAGACAAAAGTAGTGCCTTCTATTGGTGGCTAACAAAAACAGACAAAAGTAGTGCCTTCTGTTGGTGGCTAACAGAAACAGACAAAAGTAGTGCCATCTGTTGGTGGCAACAGAAACAGACAAAAGTAGTGCCATCTGTTGGTGGTTAACAGAAACAGACAAAATGGTGCCATATGGTGATGGTGAACAGAAACAGACAAAGTAGTGCCATCTGTTGGTAGTTAACAGGGATAAACTAGAAGTGGTACCATGTACTGATGGCTAACAGAAACAGACAAAAGTAGTGGTACTAACAGATTAAACTAGAAGTGGTACCATGTACTGATGGCTAACAGAAACAACTGAAAGTGCCCTGTTTTTGGTGCAGTTTTGTGTCGTCGCCCTGAAATATTTTATGATTCAACTCATGATTAGAATAAAATATTCACATGCTTTCCCAATAATGTCATCAAGCAAAATAGATCATTTCTGCGATAATGATTATCAAGTTTTGAAGTAATTTACCTTAAAATGCTATTCAGTTTTAAGTGCTGCAAATTGTACGCAAGACTGTTTACTATCATTCAGAAATTCTTTAACTGTCTCTTAAAATTTAACTAATACTGTTAAGTTTTATTAATGTTTATAAATGGCTTTTAAATATATATAAAGAAAAAAAAGAAAATGTCAAGATTTGTGTCAACTGTCAACAGCGGGCTCCCAGGGTAATATAATTATCAATTAAGTCATTGAGGAAACATAACGAGCCTGTGTCATGCATGAAGGACCCCCGCTAGAGTATTTCCACCACGCAATGTTTAAATTGGGTTAAAAAAAATTAGCTAAATTGTCAAATCCTGGTTGATTGGGGGTGCATAGTTATATGGACTTGTATTCATTGAGAGCATAACCAACTTACAGGTAGCAATACTAAACCATTATACATGATAATCTATATAATAACTTACACTTTAGATTATACAGGATATTTTATTAGAAATTGCAAAAGGTATTATTTTCACTAGGAATTTCAATGTATATGAAAACAGTCCTCGTTGAAAATTCCCCTACATTATAATTAACAATACTTTGAATAACTGGGCTTCCCCCTTCAAATGATTTGATTTGTTTATTTGGGAAGGAACCATTATGACCCTGAGAGTATACGTAGGAGACATGAAGACCGTGTAGCTGTCGGTATGGGAAAACTGACATTTATACCTCTCGGTTAAATCCTGCTGCAAGCTTCATTTAACATTAGTTGTGGTTTAGTACTGGTGTATACTGATTGGTATTACATACCTTCCTTCAAGCTTATATGTTGATCAGTACTAACTTTCATTTTCCAGAAAGCATGCCAGTTCATACATTTTCAATTGCTATATAGTAAGATGAAGAACTGTTTTAACTTGATAAAATAATACAAACTTAAGTAACAATTTAAATCTGACCTATCAGAATGGTTTCTGTACAAAATGGGCACTAGAAAGGTCAATGCAGATTGGATGAACACTGAGCCAAATTAGAAGTGTTGGCTTAAAATCCCAGACAATAGTATTAATCATAAAACTTATTTTATTTCTTGGATAGATATCTCTCACAACTGCACACAGAGATAAATATCTCTCACAACTGCACACAGAGATAAATATCTCTCACAACTGCACACAGAGATAAATGATTTCCTTGAGCAAAATGAAAACAATGGTCAGATTTGCTTTAAACAAATTACACCAGAAGGGTAAATATTTGTTTTCCCAAAAATGTATGAAGTAGAATGTTAAATGGGTTCACTGTGATTACAATCTAACTTTTACGAGTACTGTAAATCAGAATATTTGTTTTGCTCAAATGTTTTTCGCCCTCTGGTCTTTTAAAAGAATCTGCCAACTGAAGAAAATGTTAAGTATTATCTGCCTTGTGTTGTATACACTACCATGTAGTTTGCATTCAACATTTGTCTGTCCTTCTAGGATGAAAATTAAATTGGGGTGAATACTTCCTATGTATCAGAACTTCATTCTCTTCACTCCTGCTTCACACTTAAGGAAACATTGATAATTTGCTATGTTCGTGAGTTAGTTTGCAATGCCTGACTGAAAATTTGAAATTTAAAATAACATCAATGTCTCTTTATATAACAAATCTTAATAACATTTTACATTTAAGTAGACACGTTTAACCAGCGTGATGGGACAAGTGAAATCATCGTAAAATCATGATGGTAGATGACATTTAGTAGTGAGTAGAGGAGTGTTGTTACAAATGTAAGGAAGGACTGACCTTGATGATTTACTTGGGAGACATCATTAGATAGCATGCCTATGTAATTGCAGTGATCAATCAGTCTAAAACACGTCTGGCATAGAAAAACTGCTCCCCAGTTATTGGGATTACTTTGAAGGTTGGTTTGAAGTAACTAGATTGAAATATAAGAAGTTAAAACTGCAGTTTTTACTTGAGAACCAAGTCGAACACCTGTGTCGGAGATTGTTGTGGCGTGTATTGCTGTAGGTAAGGATTGTTTTGTCAAGTGCATAGGAAGAAATCTGATGTAATAGTTTATTAACCTTGGTAAATTCCTGTTTTGCTGACCGTAATAAAATACATCATTACCTTGATAAATAGCTTACCTGTTGACCTTGATAAATATTTGATGTGTTGACCTTGATCTGTATACCTTTTGACCTTAATAGTTGATGTGATGACCTTGACGTTTATCATCTCAGTACTTTACTAGTATGCGGGAGAGGGTCACCATTTTGACCTTAAGTAGAATGCTGAAGAAGTGATTAACCTTGACCTCATCGACATGAGTAGACTTAACTGAATATGCTTGTATTAAACCATATTGTGTTTACCTTGACCTGTCAGGTATGTTGATAAAACTATTAATGTTGACCTTGACCTTTCAGAGCGTGCTGAAGACAGAGGAGAAATTGAGGTGGATAAGCAAGTGCCTTGTAACAAATGACCAGTGCCTTCTGTGGGTGTCCTATGTCCACCTGAAGGAGATGAAGGTCCTCCCCACTCAACTGTATGACCCCCTCAATCAGATGTCTGGACGCATAGTAAATAAGGTGTGTAGCCTCCCGTCCCTCTCCTGTACAGTTTGTCTCTCTCCCACAATCTACAAACGTTTACCATATAAATGGATTTATAACATTTGAAGAAAAGAAAAAACTTTGTGGTAACTAAATACTTGAACTTCCAGTTCTATGCTAAAGACCAAAATGATTGTATATTTTATGATTTAGTCTTTGTGTTACAGACGGATATTATGATAGACTGGACTAGTAAAGAAAGCTTGACCACAGCAGTGACCATTCTGGTTGAGCTGCTAAATAAGGCCATCAGCTGCTGTGTGGGTCGCATTGAGGTCAACAATCCTCTGGTTGATCAGGGAGGCATCCTCTATCTCAACCTCTTCAACCTCCTCAAGTGTCAGGAAAGGTAAGGATTATTTTCTTGTATATAAACCACTCTTACTAAAACCACCTAAGTAATCCTAAATACCATAAAGTAAAAATTTGTGAAATTTGATTTATTGTATATAGATATGTTATAGTGATGATACTATCAAAAATACTCTGTATTGCCCTCCCTTACCCACCAGTGTTGACTTGGGTGTTAAATAATGTCACACCAAAACTGGACACTTGTGGGAAAACAGCCCAAGAAACTGTCATGCAATGCAATGAAGTATTTGTATGTATGCAGTTTTCACTTGATGATACTTTTATGACAATTCAACTGTATATAAGCTATATTGGCTGCTGATTAACGTAAAAAGAACAATCAAAGGTAAGAATAATTACCAAAACAAAACTTTTGTAATTTACTTGGTCATGCACCGCTATATATTTGGATATCGTTTTCAAAAGTCTTTTTTAGCAAAACCAATGCTAGTTTGGAGAAGAAATTTAATCAGAACCCCCTATGACTCTAAAATATTTGAACTATGTTGAATTTCCTGCTGATATTGATATTTTATCCCCAAATATTAGCCAAAATATCAAAGGGTCCCTTTCAGGGTACAGTAACACCTGTTCAAGGGCCTATGTGACCCTGATATTATTTTGCGCTTTATTTATAGAACCAATGGCCAGAAATACCAACTTGCAATAGAAATGAAAAGTGGATGGTATCTATTTATGAAAAATGAACAAACATTTTGAAATGATAGTGTGGTATAAAGTACATTGATATTTATCTAAAAAGTGTCATGTTTTTGGTACAGTCTTCGGTGGATGCTACTTATGTCATATAACTGGGATCCCAAAATCTTAAGTAAACCATTTGTCATGCTCACTGATACTATAAATACAGAACAGGGTTGGTAATGGTACTTAGTAATTATCCTACGTTGGTAATGCCATATTTTTCGGATCCAGAAATCCAAGATGGCCACCATCTTAATTCTGATTTGTTAAGACAAACGTGGAGATCAGTTTTGTTCTTTTGATACAATTTTGATTATACTTGGTGGTGAATATAGTCTACAGAGTGAATAAGGACATACTGTTCTAGTTCCATAAAACAAGATGGCCACCATGGTTTCTTATTGGCTGAGACCTTTCATGTTATACCTTCCATTTTGCTGGTCTGACAATGTCGTGGTGGTAACTAGCAGTATTTAGTGGTAATCATAAAACAATTGTTGGCTTATATCAAATTAGTGTACTGTTATAAATTCATTTTTACAGTTCACATGTACCTGTGCTAAAGATAAGGATACATTCATTCGTATAGTTTTCAAGTCCCTGTGCCTTAGATAAGGATACATTCATTCGTACAGTTTTCAAGTCCCTGTGCCTTAGATAAGGATAAATTCATTCTTACAGTTTTCAAGTCCCTGTGCCTTAGATAAGGATAAATTAATTCTTACATTTTATTGCTGTAATAAATGTAAATCCCAGTGTTAAAGAAAATATATTCATGCAAGATTAGTCCATATTGAAGTAAGTGTTGCCCATGCGTAATTAACATCTGTAACGAGGCCAGTATTGCCCTTTATCACATACCTGTTGAATCTTATTATAGTAATACAACCAATTTTCAGACCATGAAATACAACGTTCTGTATTGCACATGTTTAATACGGAATGTTGTATTTACTGTGCGGACGTGAAATAAACTCATGCTTTCTGATTCGTTAGAAAAACACAAGTGTGTGGTCTTGCATATGTATGTAATGTTACATCCCATACCCATTGTAGAGGGAGTCCTTATGTTTGACCCTTACCAAGGTCACATTTAAATCCAACATTTAACACCAGATTTAAAGAAATGAAACCCCATAGAAAGACAAAGTGTGATAGGGTTTTGTATCCTCTGATTGTTGCGATTACAGTTGTTGTTTTGTGAGAAGCGTAGAATGTGCAGATGTGTTTTCGTGCCCCATTACACAAATATAAGTGGACAGATTTGTATCGTAATGTTATCCACTGGCTACCTGTGAGGTCAGGCTGAATTAGCCCAGTTTTATGTCATCGGAGACGCTTCTTCGTGTAATGTGGCCTACTGCACCAGTTGATTAATGCAAGAATTACCAGCCTAATAGAAGTAATATCAAATTCGATTTTCTAACATTAGTGAGTAGTGGTAAATAGAGGACATGACTTTCTATAGTGGGGAAAACATCATCTTACATCAACAGCACCAGTCAATCGTATCTTTGAATAGTGTGGAAAAAAGATGGCAAATTAAAAACTTCTCCACCATAAGCATTTTCCACTAACAAAACAGGGATATCATAATATTTCCTGCGTGTAAAGTTTTTGGGCAAGTTCTAGTTCTTTTGAAATTACTGGGCAGATTTCAACCAAATTTGGCAGGAAGCATCCTTAGGGAAAGGGTGATTCAAGATTGTACAAATGAGTTCCCTGACCCCCCAGGGTACAGATGGGCGGGGGGCCAAAAGGGGTAAATTTGACGGTATGCCTTTAAACGATATCTCCTCTTTGACTATTTGGCAGATTTTAACCAAATTTAACAGGGAGCATCTTTAGGGGAAGGGGATTCAAGATTGTACAAATGAATTCCCTGACCCCCCAGAATACAGATGGGCGGGGGGCCAAAAGGGGTAAATTTGACGGTATGCCTNTGGAACTTTACAGATAAGGAGTAAAATAACTTTTTCTACAATGTTTGAAGAAGAACTTAAAACTTTTAGACAAGATAGATATATGTATGGGGAAGTGTACCAAACTTTCAGAATTTAAATATGACCCCCAGGGACCGGGCCAGAGGGGTGGAGTGATGGGGGTAAACAATTTTTTTTATATAACCATGAGTTCTAACATTTTACAATAATTTGTTTTTGCATATGGTAAGCAGGGGATGTGTTAGGGGTTACTCTGGGGGAGGGGGGGTGGGGGGGATAGCGGGAGTGTGCCATCGACAATGTAGTTCTAGTTTCCTGATCTGTTATCTAAGATGGGACATCCTGTAATGGCCCAATTACTATTCGCACTTTTTACAAAAATAATTTTAATAGACGAGCTATGCTGTTCTCCTACAGCTCTTGTTTAGAATATATCTCCCTGGTTTGCTGGTACATTTTTGAAAAGTGGGGTTTCACATACAGAAAAAATTGTCATTATGAGCTATATTTTGACCTTTGAGCCTAATAAAACTTCAGCGAGGAGGATATTGGCAACATCTTGTAACATTGATGTTCCTGTAAGCTTGCCTTTTCATAGAAGTTACCTTGCTCTTAGCACCAACGTCAGCATTGGTTACAGAAATCTGCTATCCCTATATCCCTAGGTTCCTAGTTGGACACTCTACCACTGAGCTAAAGGGAAATTCAGTTATCATATGTATAATTGAAATCTGCCACAGTAAGGACAGCCATTTGTTAACTAAAAACCTACAGGCCAGATAATCTGTCAACTATAGACCTATAGGACAGACAATCTGTTAATTATACACCTACAGGACAGACAATCTGTCAACTATAGCCCTATAGGCCAGATAATCTGTTAATTATACACCTACAGGACAGACAATCTGTCAACTATAGACCTATAGGCCAGATAATCTGTTAATTATACACCTACAGGACAGACAATCTGTCAACTATAGCCCTATAGGCCAGATAATCTGTTAATTATACACCTACAGGACAGACAATCTGTCAACTATAGACCTATAGGACAGATAATCTGTCAACTATAGACCTATAGGACAGACAATCTGTTAATTATACGCCTACAGGACAGACAATCTGTTAATTATACACCTATAGGACAGACAATCTGTTGATTATACACCTATAGGACAGACAATCTGTTAATTATATACCTATAGGACAGACATTCTGTTAATTATACACCTATAGCTAAAGGGAAATTCAGTTATCATATGTATAATTGAAATCTGCCACAGTAAGGACAGCCATTTGTTAACTAAAAACCTACAGGCCAGATAATCTGTCAACTATAGACCTATAGGCCAGAAAATCTGTTAATTATACACCTACAGGACAGACAATCTGTCAACTATAGACCTATAGGCCAGATAATCTGTCAACTATAGACCTATAGGACAGACAATCTGTTAATTATACGCCTACAGGACAGACAATCTGTTAATTATACACCTATAGGACAGACAATCTGTTAATTATATACCTATAGGACAGACATTCTGTTAATTATACACCTATAGCTAAAGGGAAATTCAGTTATCATATGTATAATTGAAATCTGCCACAGTAAGGACAGCCATTTGTTAACTAAAAACCTACAGGCCAGATAATCTTTCAACTATAGACCTATAGGACAGACAATCTGTTACTTATACACCTATAGGACAGACAATCTGTTAATTATACACCTAAAGGACAGACAATCTGTTAATTATACACCTACAGGACAGATAATCTGTCAACTATAGACCTATAGGACAGATAATCTGTCAACTATAGACCTATAGGCCAGAAAATCTGTTAATTATACACCTACAGGACAGACAATCTGTCAACTATAGCCCTATAGGCCAGATAATCTGTTAATTATACACCTATAGGACAGACATTCTGTTAATTATACACCTATAGCTAAAGGGAAATTCAGTTATCATATGTATAATTGAAATCTGCCACAGTAAGGACAGCCATTTGTTATGTAAAATCCTACAGGCCAGATAATCTGTCAACTATAGACCTATAGGCCAGAAAATCTGTTAATTATACACCTACAGGACAGACAATCTGTCAACTATAGCCCTATAGGCCAGATAATCTGTTAATTATACACCTACAGGACAGACAATCTGTCAACTATAGACCTATAGGCCAGATAATCTGTTAATTATACACCTACAGGACAGATAATCTGTCAACTATAGACCTATAGGCCAGATAATCTGTCAACTATAGACCTATAGGCCAGATAATCTGTCAACTATAGACCTATAGGACAGACAATCTGTTAATTATACACCTATAGGACAGACATTCTGTTAATTATACACCTATAGGACAGACAATCTGTTGATTATACACCTATAGGACAGACATTCGGTTAATTATACACCTATAGGACAGACAATCTGTTAACTATAGACCTGCAGGATAGACACTCTGTTAACTATAGACTACAGGACAGACAATCTGTTAACTAGAGAACCATGATTTACACTACATGACAGACAATCTGTTAATTATACCCCTACAGGACAGACAATCTGTTAAGGATAGACAATCTGTTAACTAACTAGTGAACCATAATTTACACTACAGGACAGACAATCTGTTAACTAGAGAACCATGATTTACACTACATGTCAGACAATCTGTTAACTATAGACCTACAGGTCAGACAATCTGTTAACTAACTAGTGAACCATAATTTACACTACAGGACAGACAATCTGTTAACTAGAGAACCATGATTTACACTACAGGGCAGACAATCTGTTAACTATAGACCTACAGGATAGATAATATGTTAACTAACTGGAGAACCATGATATATACCTACAGGACAGACAATCTGTTAAGGATAGACAATCTGTTAACTAACTAGTGAACCATAATTTACACTACAGGACAGACAATCTGTTAACTATAGACCTGCAGGATAGACACTCTGTTAACTATAGGCCTACAGGACAGACAATCTGTTAACTAGAGAACCATGATTTACACTACATGTCAGACAATCTGTTAACTATAGACCTACAGGTCAGACAATCTGTTAACTAACTAGTGAACCATAATTTACACTACAGGACAGACAATCTGTTAACTAGAGAACCATGATTTACACCATAGGACAGACAATCTGTTAACTATAGACCTGCAGGATAGACACTATTAACTATAGACCTACAGGACAGATAATATGTTAACTAACTGGAGAACCATGATATATACCTACAGGACAGACAATCTGTAAACTAACTAGAGAACCATGATTTACACTACAGGGCAGACAATCTGTTAACTATAGACCTACAGGACAGACATTCTGTTAGCTATAGACATACAGGACAGACAATCTGTTAGCTATAGACCTACAGATCTGTCAACTATAGACCTATAGGTCAGATAATCTGTTAATTATACACCTACAGGACAGATAATCTGTTTATACACCTATAGGACAGACATTCTGTTAATTATACACCTACAGGACAGACAATCTGTCAACTAACTAGAGAACCATGATTTACACTACATGTCAGACAATCTGTTAACTATAGACCTGCAGGATAGACACTGTTAAATATAGACCTACAGGATAGACACTCTATTAACTATAGACCTACAGGACAGACATTCTGTTAGCTATAGACATACAGGACAGACAATCTGTTAGCTATAGACCTACAGATCTGTCAACTATAGACCTATAGGTCAGATAATCTGTTAATTATACACCTACAGGACAGACAATCTGTCAACTAACTAGAGAACCATGATTTACACTACATGTCAGACAATCTGTTAACTATAGACCTACAGGTCAGACAATCTGTTAACTAACTAGTGAACCATAATTTACACTACAGGACAGACAATATGTTAGCTATAGACCTACAGGATAGATAATATGTTAGCTATAGACCTACAGGATAGACACTCTGTTAACTATAGGCCTACAGGACAGACAATCTGTTAAGGATAGACAATCTGTTAACTAACTAGTGAACCATAATTTACACTACAGGACAGACAATCTGTTAACTAGAGAACCATGATTTACACTACAGGACAGACACTTTTTACTATAGACATGCAAGATAGACAATCTGTTAGCTAACTAGTGACCCATGATTTACACTACAGGACAGACACTTTTTACTATAGACATGCAAGATAGACAATCTGTTAGCTAACTAGTGACCCATGATTTACACTACAGGACAGACACTCTGTTAGCTATAGACCTACAGGACAGACACTGTTAACTATAGACCTACAGGATAGATAATATGTTAACTAACTGGAGAACCATGATTTATACCTACAGGACAGACACTCTGTTAGCTATAGACCTACAGGATAGATAATATGTTAACTAACTGGAGAACCATGATTTATACCTACAGGACAGACACTCTGTTAGCTATAGACCTACAGGATAGACACTCTGTTAACTATAGCCCTACAGGACAGACAATCTGTTAACTAGAGAACCATGATTTACACTACAGGACAGACAATCTGTTAACTATAGACCTGCAGGATAGACACTCTGATAACTAACTAGAGAACCATGATTTACACTACAGGGCAGACAATCTGTTAACTATAGACCTGCGTGATAGACACTCTGTTAACTATAGACTACAGGACAGACAATCTGTTAACTAGAGAACCATGATTTACACTACATGTCAGACAATCTGTTAACTATAGACCTGCAGGATAGACACTCTATTAACTATAGACCTACAGGACAGACAATCTGTTAACTATAGACCTGCATGATAGACACTCTGTTAACTATAGACCTACAGGACAGACAATCTGTTAACTAACTAGAGAACCATGATTTACACTACAGGACAGACAATCTGTTAGCTATAGACCTACAGGATAGACACTCTATTAACTATAGACCTACAGGACAGACAATCTGTAGGTCTATAGTTAATAGAGTGTCTATCCTGTAGGTCTACAGGACAGACAATCTGTTAGCTATAGACCTACAGGATAGATAATATGTTAACTAAGTGGAGAACCATGACTGATACCTACAGGACCGACACTGTTAATGAGGAGGTGAATGAAAATTATAAATGTGTTATGAAATGTGATCACAGACACACAGAACATGATAGAATCTGGATGGGACATTTTTGAAATTGGAGATAGCTTCTAACAAGAACAGGCCAGAAGATGATTTTGTTTTGTCCACAGGTAGATAAAGTGATTTTAAATATTTCTATCATTCATGTGGCCTTCCCTTATCATTATACAATGTTACAACCAGACCTCGGTCACATATTAAAGGATTCCACCAATGATGGCTCCATAAATGTATAGGATTGTATCGGCCCACTAGAGTACATAGGTGTACAGGTATATAATGATAACGATCACACAGGTAATTACCTGGACAGGTAGCCTGTCAATGGTGCCTTCACCATCTGAAGGTTCAACTTATGGCACTTCAATTTCCCATGAATGAACTGTAAATGGTGTTCATGTTATTGTAGACCCAATAAAGGGCAACCTCATTGGAAGTTATTTGTATCAGTTAGCAACTGTACTTTTAGGTAATCATATTCAGTAGAACGCTCTGATTTGAATTAAACATTATACAGTGTTCAGTATCAACAAATTCATGATTAAATCATACCTTTATCAATATGAAATGGAGATTTTTTAAGCACAACTATTTCTGTCAGAAACTATAAATCAATATTTTCTGTCTTTCAAACTTCTGTGATTTTCGTTGAAGGTGAACAGTGACTTTAGGTAGATATATTCTTTATAAACCTAACTACAAATTAAACTTTTAAAAATAAATACATATACAGGTGTACCATGTACCAAAATGTTCACACAGGATTAGCACAATATTTATCTTCACTTGTAATTCTGCCAATGCTGAAAATGTCTCTAAGCTACTGATTTTTTTTCTGTCAATATAAATATGAAACACAGACACAGAAAAATGATCTCCTCCAAGTGGATTATTTGAAAAATTTTGAGACAAATTTAGTTTTCTAACTTAGTAAAATAGTGTATAAAAACTCTAAAGGTCCCATGACATCACTTCCAAAAACCCTTAATTGGGAACATTTTTGTTGGCATGATTATAGCTTTGATCACTTCTGAATAGAAAACTATACCTGCTGAATATTTATGAAAACTAGAATAATAAAGACATACTTGCTAACTCTCCCAATTTTGGAGGGAGACTCCCGATTTTGAACCCTGAAACTGAGAATTTTCAGCCTGTGAATTTGTTAAACTACTCCAATTGTCTAAGATCTATTGATTTCATCTGAGAAAAGTTCAAAAGTGTTTATTACTTGGGTACACGTTATCCCCCCCATGGACATTTCAAAATGATGGCAATTATGTAAAGATGAAACAAAGTTCTGATTGTAAAGCTACCACGGGGCCACAACAGAATTCCAATCCAGGATCTACAATCATTATACTGCACTCCAGCTACCATGGGGCCACAGCGGGATTCCAACCCAGGATCTACAATCCTTATACTCCACTCCAGCTACCATGGGGCCACAGCAGGATTCCAACCCAGGATCAACAATCATTATACTCCACTCCAGCTACCACGGGGCCACAGCAGGATTCCAACCCAGGATCAACAATCATTATACTCCACTCCAGCTACCATGGGGCCACAGCAGGGTTCCAACCCAGGATACTCCTCTCCAGCTACCTGGTCAGCTAACTGGTCAATAATAGAACACTACAGGCCAGGATCTACAATCATTATACTCCCCTCCAGCTACCATGGGGCCACAGCAGGATTCCGACCCAGGATCTACAATCATTATACTCCACTCCAGCTACCTACTCAGCTAACTGGTCAATGATAGAACACTACAGGCCAGGAGCTACAATCATTATACTTCCTCTCCAGCTACCTGGTCAGCTAACTGGTCAATGATAAAACACTACAGGCCAGGATCTACAATCATTATACTCCCCTCCAGCTACCATGGGGCCACAGCAGGGTTCCAACCCAGGATACTCCACTCCAGCTCCCTGGTCAGCTAACTGGTCAATAATAGAACACTACAGGCCAGGATCTACAATCATTATACTTCACTCCAGCTACCATGGGGCCACAGCAGGGTTCCAACCCAGGATACTCCACTCCAGCTACCTGGTCAGCTAACTGGTCAATAATAGAACACTACAGGCCAGGATCTACAATCATTATACTTCCTCTCCAGCTACCTGGTCAGCTAACTGGTCAATAATAGAACACTACAGGCCAGGATCTACAATCATTATACTTCCTCTCCAGCTACCTGGTCAGCTACCTGGTCAATGATAGAACACTACAGGCCAGGATCTACAATCATTATACTCCACTCCAGCTACCTAGTCAGCTAACTGGTCAATGATAGAACACTACAGGCCAGGATCTACAATCATTATACTTCCTCTCCAGCTACCTGGTCAGCTACCTGGTCAATGATAGAACACTACAGGCCAGGATCTACAATCATTATACTCCACTCCAGCTACCTAGTCAGCTAACTGGTCAATGATAGAACACTACAGGCCAGGATCTACAATCATTATACTTCCTCTCCAGCTACCTGGTCAGCTACCTGGTCAATGATAGAACACTAGAGGCCAGGTCCAGCTATACTTACGTAGGACGTTAGTGGGAGGTTACTGTGTGTAGGTGAAAAGGGTTCTGGACTCTTTTGCCTGTAGTTGGACAGATACAACTAATAATATATATAAGAGTGTTAAAAGTTTAAAAAGAACAATGGAATGGATTCATTTTTGGTAAGTCATATAAATGGCCGTATCATCAAAAGGCCAACTTTCTTAATCAGAGACAGGTAACACTTAGATGAAATACTAGGACTGTACAAAACTTCAAGCAAAATTATTAATGCATATGAATTTTTTCCTTTGTGATTTTTTTTTTAACCGCCCTTAAAGGTAAAAATTCAATTAAGAACATAAGGTGTGAAGCCTACAATGTTGAACCCTGATGTTAAAGGTGGATATGGGGCTGGGTATTGCCTTTAGATGTTGTATCTACACCATCACGACCCATGCATCAGCTTGTCTGATCTGCCACAGATACAGAAAGGCAGGGCAAACATTTCTTGAGTTGGTAATTTGAGTGAGGTGACAGACAGACAGAATTACTTTTAAACATTAAGTAAATCGGCCACTGAGGTGTTGGAGCGGTACATAATCAAACAGATGCAAGTGATTACAAATGGTTGTATAAATGTGTGCTGCTAACCAAATCTAGATTACAACCGAGTAGGCCTACTGAAGGGGTGAACAGTATAACACCTCCTGTTGATTAGTTATTGATAACACACTTTCTGTTATTAGTGTAGTGATATGCTACCATTCTACTCTCAACTCACAGATTCATCAGCATTGTGCTTTATTGTAAATATTTGAAAACTAGCAGTGGTATCGGATTCTAACTGAAATCGACTGTACAGTGTTTTAGTGAGAACTGACCAGGGAGCCTTGAGCTTCACTAGGACAGAATAGGTGTTACAGGTCTCGTCAATAACAGATATATTGTTAGGGCACTGTTAGGGCTGGGGATCCAGTTAAGCGGGGGCTTTAATCTAGGTAGTAATGATGTCATTATGTGAGGATGGCTTGTTATGGACCTTTTAAACAAAACATGTTTTAACAATATAGCATGGTCCACGAACACTGTAATATGACCATCGCAGGTATTGAGGTGTTTTCAGTTTGGTATGAGGCTAATTGAATGGAATGTTTACTCATGAATGTGGCACACCCCTTATCTGATTTTAAAATGGTAGTAAATCCTAGTGAAATGACAGACAGTGTTGAGAAAAGCTAGTCCAGTGTTAAATTGTCTGCGTAATTAGTGGCTCTGAAGTCCTTCACAGAGTTGTTGGGATCCAGGGGAGGAGAGCTAGATCAGCATTTGTCTGTCCATGCTTACAGCAACCAAGCCATTAAAATGTTCACAAAAATGAAATCATTATGGATGAATAACTCCACAAATATGTATTGTTTATCTCTGATAATTAATGCAAAATAATCAATCCTTTTCAAAATTACTTCACAATTCCAATTTTCTGAAAAATCGTGACCTGAACATTTTAAGAAGATTTAAAAAAAAAAAAATTTAAACATTAATAATAATGAGTTAATATCTGTAGCATTGATATTAGATACATGGAAATGTCAAGGTGGAAACATGTAGATTATAATATTGTGTGTTGACAGATATATGATTGTTTGTTGACAGGTATGAGGAGGCTGCAGACCTATGCCGTCCCATACTACAGGCCAAGTCGACCATGGTGAATATCTGGCTGTGTGTGGCAGAGCTCTACGCCTTATACGATGACGAGCAGACTCGACAGGTACAATCTGAATATAAACACTGCATGGATGGATAGATAGGCTCAGAATAGTGCAGACTGGAAAAGTAGGATTTACACATTGCAGAATCAAGAGCTGTGTTGGGGGAAAAAACTCTGAATCAACAAGTATGATTGAAATGGTGCCCTTTCAGATATGCTCAAAATACCCCTAATTTGACAAGTGCACTAATAAGCTGTGTCCATACAGGTGCTCTCAACATACCTTCAACTCAACAAGTATGATGAAATCTGTCCATACATGTACAGGTGCTCTCAAAATACCTTCAACTCAACAAGTATGATGAAATCTGTCCATACAGTGCCCTCAATAAGTATGATGAAATCTGTCAATACAGATGCCCTCAAAATACCTTCAACTTAACAAGTATGCTGAAATATGTCCATACAGCTAAGTGCCCTCAAAATACCTTCAACTCAACATGTATGATGAAAACTGTTTCCATACAGGAGCACTCAAATGCTTCTGATTTGACAAGTACCTAGTGTATTTCATATACAGTAGTTTACTGAAAACACCTGCAAGTTCACAAGTACACTCAAAGTTGTTTCCATATAGTCAAAAATATAATCAAAATACTTCTGGCGTGACAAGTAGACTCAGAATATTGTCAATGTAGGTTTCCTCAAAATACACCTTCATCAGAAATTATGCTCAAAATAGTTCTTAACAAAACTTCTCATATCAGAGAGCTCAAAATGTGTCGGACTCCACAGAGATACAATTTGTTATTATAGAAATGGTATGATGGCCTGCATATAAGATACAAATTGATCATCAAAAAAGAGCTACTTTGTAGGAAACATGCTTTTTCTCAGAATGGAAATTCTTCGTGAAGATAACAAAATCTCATCACTCTAAAAGAAGACTCTTTCAAATTCTATTATTTTTTTTTGTAAAATATTGTGTAGGGTTTAATTTGACACATGATGATGTAGGAAATACAAAATGTAATTATGCAAAAACTTGCTTTAATTTTCATGAGAGGACAGTTGTAGTTTGTTTGCTAGAAATTTAAATATATTTGCAAAAATGATGTTATTTTGTGGTTGAAAATTATCCCATTTTTGTGTAAAATTGTCAAAATTTAGAAAACTTAGTTCTGACATTGATGGATAATTAATTCACCTGTGGATTAAAATGAGGCAATATCAGTAAAGGTAAAAAGATCAAAAGAAACATGGCCGACCTTGCACGGTAGGAAGGTCAAAGGTTTTGGGAAATCGCCCAATGATGTATATTTATATATATATGTAACAAGATAGATTTCAAATTTTTAAGAGCTAGATTAATTCTAAAAAAAAAAATCAAAAGATAAGAAAGATGTTTTTGAAAGTTTCTGCTGACAAGGAAGGCACTTTGATGGGGGATGCTGGTATCAGAAGGCATGTCAATTACACTTTTTGTGGAAAAATTGACACGTCAACTACGATTATAGCCAAAACATTATGCATACAGAAGCAATAAACATGTCATGGTATAGCACCTTAAAGGGGGACAGATTTAAATCAGAGTCAGTGGGCTTTATCTCAGAAAAAGGGTTGTATAAAGATGGAATGAAAGTGAGACACAAAAAAAAGATTATGGAAAATGGAGCAGAAGTGCAATTAACACAGCTAATCATGTAAATAGGACTAGAACAGAGTAGGACACAAACACAGCTAATCATGTAAATAGGACTAGAACAGAGTAGGACACAAACACAGCTTATCATGTAAATAGGACCAGAACCGAGTAGGACACGAACACAGCTAATCATGTAAATAGGACTAGAACAGAGTAGGACACAAACACAGCTTATCATGTAAATAGGACTAGAACAGAGTAGGACACACACACAGCTAATCATGTAAATAGGACTAGAACAGAGTAGGACACACACACAGCAAATCATGAAAAAAAGGACTAGAACAGAGTAGGACAACACAAACACAGCTTATCATGTAAATAGGACTAGAACAGAGTAGGACACAAACACAGCTTATCATGTAAATAGGACTAGAACAGAGTAGGACAGAAACAGCTAATCATGTAAATAGAGCTAGAACAGAGAAGGACACAAACACAGCTTATCATGTAAATAGGACTAGAACAGAGTAGGACACAAACACAGCTTATCATGTAAATAGGACTAGAACCGAGGACACAAACACAGCTTATCGTGTAAATAGGACTAGAACAGAGTAGGACACAAACACAGCTAATCATGTAAATAGGACTAGGACAGAGTAGGACACAAAGACAGCTAATCATGTAAATAGGACTAGAACAGAGTAGGACACAAACACAGCTAATCATGTAAATAGGACTAGAACAGAGTAGGACATAAACATAGCTGATCATGTAAATAGGACCAGAACAGAGTAGGACACAAACACAGCTAATCATGTAAATAGGACTAAACAGAGTAGGACATAAACACAGCTGATCATGTAAATAGGACTAGAACAGAGTAGGACACAAGCACAGCTAATCATGTAAATAGGACTAAAACAGAGTAGGACACAAACACTTTCTAGATTGTATAGCATCACCTTGTTGGAAACTTTTCAGTTAGAAAAGGAAAGTTTCAATAAGCAGCAAAAAGAAATGCATTGAAAAGTTATGAGTAGACACATGAGAACAAATTGTACAGTAAATATTTCAAACCCTATCTTTGATGCTATTATCTCAAATGATATCACAATGCTGCTGTCCCATTTCTTTGCAGTATATGTCCTGCAATCTTGCAGGTCTGCTAATTTCTAATTAATCTCTGGCTAATCCTACCTCAAGGTCATAAGGTTCAAGGCATTATGGAAATCATTGATCGTTTTAACTTTTATTTGCTTTGAGGTTTCCACAATTTACTGTTCTTCACTTTAAGAGTATGTGACATTACTATTTGGTTATGATGCCATAACACGTACACCTGTCTTTTATACATGGCTGTTATGATGACATACCACACCTGTCTTTTATAAGGAGTATACATGGCTGCATACACTGTATAACTATACATGCTTGGTTTGACCATATGTGGACATGTATTTTCCCGAAGATAATGTATCAGTTATTTATAATGTTGTCACTGACAGATGTATTTGTAATGTTGTCACTGACAGTTTTATTTTTAATGTTGTCACTGACAGATTTATTTGTAATGTTGTCATTGACAGTTTTATTTGTAATGTTGTCACTGACAGATGAATTTGTAATGTTGTCACTGACAGATTTATATGTAATGTTGTCACCGACAGATTTATTTGTAATGTTGTCACTGACAGATTTATTTGTAATGTTGTCACTGACAGTTTTATTTGTAATGTTGTCACTGACAGATTTATTTGTAATGTTGTCACTGACAGATGTATTTGTAATGTTGTCACTGACAGATTTATTTGTAATGTTGTCACTGACAGATTTATTTGTAATGTTGTCACTGACAGTTTTATTTGTAATGTTGTCACTGACAGATGTATTTGTAATGTTGTCACTGACAGATGTATTTGTAATGTTGTCACTGACAGATGTATTTGTAATGTTGTCACTGACAGATTTATTTGTAATGTTGTCACTGACAGATTTATTTGTAATGTTGTCACTGACAGATTTATTTGTAATGTTGTCACTGACAGATTTATTTGCATTGTTCAGGTGTTCGCAGATGCCCTAGGTGCTAACGAGTTCTGTGCCAAATTGTACCACTATGCAGCCAACTTTGAACTTTCACAGGTAAGCTATTCTTTTTTAATCACCTGTTTTTACCTGTCACAGTTACTGCATCATCAGGTCTTTTAGTTTTTGTCTCGTGACCACATCAAAGTGCTGCGACTGTGAGAAATAGAAGATGACAAAAAAGTGTTTTGTGTTGCTGGGCTGTTGGGTCATTGTGTATAGATATGACGCCTACCTGTACATGTACTCCTCTAGTTATGTCATTCTTGTCAGACATTAAATCTCACACTGTCAGGTAGTATCTAACATGAAACATGAAGTCTGACTCGGAATCAAGTGGATTGGAATTACAATGTATGTTATACATTATTGATGTTTTTCTATTAAATTTTGTCTGCATATTGAGGGTTTTGGCCTGATGTGCCTGTGAGGGCAGTGTCTTACCTATATATACTATGTTATCTATCATTATTTAATCGAGCAGTGCACATCTTTTTCTCATATACATTGTATTGAGTATAGGTCAAAGTTCAAGTTTGAGTGCAGGTAAGGGTCAAAGGTTAACATTGGCTATAATGGGTAAAAAAATCACATTCTTAGGTTCTGTTAGGCACTGGGTAATGATATTTGACCAATGGGTATCTGGGATAGAATGCTATGTTTCCTCAAATCATTGACCTTGAGCTACTTTTTAAGATCACATGAATCAGATATGTTAAAATCTTTAAACAGCAATATATAAAGAATCACGAAGGTCTACAGTTATGATATTGTGACATGTTATGTAGATCTGTAATGCAAACATTTTTCCATCATATTGTGTTAAAGTTTAAAGGTAAAATTTGAACATTGCTGAGGTCAAAAGTCAGCATGGGCTATAATGTATAAAGAAGCAGAGGATTGGCCCCAGGCTCCAGCTTATGGAAGTCAAGATCCCTACCCTATAATCATATATGTAAATGCTGGTCCTGAAGAGAATAACACATTCATGCTATCAGCATGGGCCAATGGTCTGGTCCAGCCCCTAGGGACTTGATCGTTAGGTCATACTTGTAAACAGTTGAGATAGATCCCCATCATACATAACCATATATTTGTCGTTTCTGATTCTGATTATTAATTTAAAAAAATGTTGGTGATATAATTGATTTGTCCACTTCTAATTTAAAATGCATTGTCAATTTCAACAGATTATCCATCAGTAACAAGCATGCTACCAGGTTAAGCCTGGAATCTGGTTCCATCCTTGGGGACTTAATCCAATGCTCATTGAACATTGAAATTATTGAGATCACATTATATAATCATAAACACATTTATGGAATTCTTAACCAAATTGTTTTATTAAAGAATTTAGGAATGGTAAAACAGACCAAAATGGAGAAATATAATTTCTCCAAACAACCTTCTCAAATGAAACACTGACCAGAATTTCATCAAATTTGACTGGAAGTTTCTTAAGGTGATCGGGATTTGAAATTGTAAAACTGAGGGGCTAAACCACCAACACTTCCACCATCCCAACCACCTTACATCATCTTTGACCACCCTTGCCATGTTAACCATAAAGTCTGTTAGTCTCCCTGATTATAAGAGAGTAACTTGTGACAGACGTTAGTCCAACAAAGAAGGTATTCCTCACACCCATGTATTTATCCCTCACCACATCTCCATCTCCTGAGTAAATGTTTCCCAGACGAGACATGAAATTCTGACCCCCTTTGATAACTGCGAAGAGCTACAGGGCAGCCGTATATCCTCTATACAGGCCAAACAAGCAAGTATCATTGACCTAACACGCACATGACAAATGAACAGGTTAAAGGCCCACTGATTTGTTGCTTCAGAAACATTCTAACGACTACTGTTTCTGGAGCAGTTTTCAAAACACATTTGTCCACAATTGGTGTATTTGAAAACTCTAGCAGTTTTTTCTTTATTTTAATTTCTACTAAATTGGTAATTGCCGCTTTGTCCACATTTACAAAAGTACAATCTGGTTTGAGCTGACATTTGTATTTACTGTTTCTGATGTTTTATGGCAATTGTTGCTTTAATATTTAATGTTTCTAAAGATGCTAGAAAATGTAATAAGAGCATATTTCCTTGCTCAAAATTTAAGTTTAAACCTGAATCAAGATATTTATAAATATGAGATTTTTTAGAGAAATGCATGAAGACAGTTCATAGGCCTCAAATCTTCCTCACCTCAAGAAAATTCTTTTGTAGTCGTATTAAATATGTGTATGAATGGATGTGTCCCACACAGAGGAGACAAGGCCCTCACTTACTAGCATGAAACATTTTACATATATAACTCAAAATTACATTTATAACACACAAAAAAGCTTTCATTTTCATCGCCATAGCAAGGTTGATTGATGCAGAGGTAAAAAATGTAACACATTTAGTAAACCATTGCTCTTGGAGAAAAACATGAAGTATTCATATCCTAAAACATTACAAGGAATTCATGTGTAAAAGTTGTTGACATGTTTAGTTAGCTATTTGGCGAGAAAAGTGTCCAAAATTTAGGAGGAATATTTATTATGATAAGGAATGTAGATAAGAAGGAAATGTGGATGTACTGTATAAAAACAGCCTATCTCCTGGCCAGTCAGGTATCCATTTTTTGCACATTGTGTAATAGTGAAACTGACATGTGATTCATCTCAGCTCTGCTGCAGGTGACTTAAAAGAGAAGTTCTTTTTTATGTGAAATGTGTGAATTCACATGATTTACGATGTTTTCTCATCAATACACGCAGAAATTTGTTTGAAATTCACTTGCTGCAAAAGATGCAGAAGAGAAGGTGCCCTGAGGCACAGAAGTGTCAAGTTTGTGTTAGGGTTGAATTTGTCGCCCCCAAGCACCTGGTGTAGTGATTTGTAATGCGCTGTCGGCCCCATTACTCCTGGTCTACTCTGTAGGAGGAAGGTCATAACAGCTTGGCCCTCAATAAATGTAAAATAAATCTGTATCCTGCAGTCAAAATTGGACAAAGCAGCAACTTCATTTCTTAATGACTTGAAAAAATGTGTAAAATTGACGGAAACAAATTATTGTAGAAGACATGACAAACTAATAAAGGAAGGAATTAAGGATTGTAAAAAGTCACAGTGAGCTTTTTCTAATAATGAGCCTTCCTTCACAGTCAATTTTATTGGTGTCAGAGTGTATATTGATATTTTTGTCCCGCGCTTTCACAAAAACGGTGGATACTAATTTGGGTCTGTCTGTCTGTCTTAAGGGCTTGGCCAAGTTCGATGACCACTTTCAGCAGACCCCATTTGGTAGAGTTATGTGCCCTTGAATAACGAAAAACGTCATTATCTGCAGCGCTTCGTTTCCGTGCAATAACTACAACAATGTTAACCGATTTTCTTCAGACTTGGTCACAGGGTTAAATGCCTTAAAGCCTTAGCCAAGTTCGATGACCACTTACAGCAGACCCAATTTGGTGGAGTTATGACCCCTTGAATAACAAAATACGTCATTATCTGCCGTTTCTGTTCATTAACTCTCGCAAATATTATCTGATTGTCTTCAAGTTTAGTAACAGGGTTCAACACATTAAGGGCTCGGCCACGTTTAACAACCAATTTAATTGGACTCCATTTGGCAGAGTTATGGCCCCTTCATTAATGAGGAAACTTCATTATCTGCAGAGAGGAAGATAAAGCCCTGGAGTGTCTTGAGCATATATGTTTGTTTGTTCCAGAGAGAGGAAGATAAAGCCCTGGAGTGTCTTGAGCAAAGTATTATCAGTTACTACGACGTATCCACCACAGAGACACGATTTGTCGATCCCAACCAGCTCTTCTGGTCTGTATACATAGATCACGATAAGTTTATGGTTTGGTAAATAGTCTGCACAGCAATTAGTGTCCGTATGTCACAAACAATTCTTTATTATAGTGTCCGTATGTCACAAACAATTCTATGTTATAGTGTCCGTATGTCACAAACAATTCTATGTTATAGTGTCCGTATGGCACAAACAATTCTTTATTATAGTGTCTGTATGTCACAAACAATTCTTTATTGTATTGTCCGTATGTCACAAACATTTCTTATTATTGTCTTTTACTTTCTTTATTGAAAGATGAACAGGAAGATCTCTTACTGGTTTTGATAAAGATAATTTTGTCATCTTTGAAATAAATAGGAAAAACCACTATCTTTGAGAAAAAGTTCAAATGAATACTGTTGTACATAATCGTGAAAAAGTTATGAATAGGTTGCAAGTTCTTTAATTTTTTAAATGACTTTCCTAGAAAAGAGACATGGCTCAGGGGTGACAAAGTTATCCTCGGTAAAAATGGCAAGCCAAAGGAATTAAAAATCATACATTTTCATATGCCCTGTGGGTTTTTTGTAACAGCGTACTTTTAGATGAAGCTGTTCCGTTGACCTTCCAACCTCCCCCATATAAAGAGGGTGTGACCGGAGAGTTGATAAAGGCTGACCTACCGTACCTGTGGCTTAATTACTGGTAAGTATGGCTGGTGATGTGTGGTATGTCATGTGATGTGGTACATACCTGTGGCATAATTACTGGTAAGTATGGCTGGTGATGTGTGGTATGTCATGTGATGTGGTACATACCTGTGGCTTAATTACTGGTAAGTATGGCTGGTGATGTGTGGTATGTCATGTGATGTGGTACATACCTGTGGCATAATTACTGGTAAGTATGGCTGGTGATGTGTGGTATGTCATGTGATGTGGTACATACCTGTGGCATAATTACTGGTAAGTATGGCTGGTGATGTGTGGTATGTCATGTGATGTGGTACATACCTGTGGCATAATTACTGGTAAGTATGGCTGGTGATGTGTGGTATGTCATGTGATGTGGTACATACCTGTGGCTTAATTACTGGTAAGTATGGCTGGTGATGTGTGGTATGTCATGTGATGTGGTACATACCTGTGGCTTAATTACTGGTAAGTATGGCTGGTGATGTGTGGTATGTCATGTGATGTGGTACATACCTGTGGCTTAATTACTGGTAAGTATGGCTGGTGATGTGTGGTATGTCATGTGATGTGGTACATACCTGTGGCTTAATTACTGGTAAGTATGGCTGGTGATGTGTGGTATGTCATGTGATGTGGTACATACCTGTGGCTTAATTACTGGTAAGTATGGCTGGTGATGTGTGGTATGTCATGTGATGTGGTACATACCTGTGGCTTAATTACTGGTAAGTATGGCTGGTGATGTGTGGTATGTCATGTGATGTGGTACATACCTGTGGCTTAATTACTGGTAAGTACGGCTGGTGATGTTTGGTATGTCATGTGATGTGGTACATACATGTACATACACAAACACATGTGTATCTGAACCAAACTCACATAAATGGACATTGTACGTTAGATCAAATTCACATAAATGTACACATATGCTATATTAAACGTACATAAATGTACACGCACCCAAGGCATGAAGATATTACACAATCAATCATACCTCAAGGATTGATCACTTGCAATTTAGTCCTTTGGTTATGACAAGGAAACCTCCTTATAACCATATATACAATTGCTAGACATGAATAGACAAACACAATCATGCTACTTAAGCTAGTACCTTGGTCCAGCCCTGCCCCTGGTGTCCTAGTAAAATGCTGAGATTATACCACCCTATATAAACAATTGCTAGGCATAAAAAGACCTTGAGACCTAGGAATCAGTTGTGTAAGAAAAGTCGTTCCCCAGGGGCTGACGGCTAAGCTCGGAAGGGAAAATTTCAGTGTTTTATATTTAAAAACCTACTCCTCCAGACCAGTTGATTGTATTTTGACCATTTGCTGTTTTCATTTTGGAAACCTGATGTGGTATAAAAGAAGGGTGTTGTCCCCATTGGTACTGAGAGACAGACCCCAAAATGGGGATATGCTTTCTATTAATGAGAATAATTTGCCATGATTGTCTAAATATTTAGGTGAGCTATACAGACCATCTGAGCTTCTTGTTCCAAAATGAAACAGCATTTTGTACAAGCAAAAAAAAATATTTAAAATAACAATAATGTTTTGAAAACAGGAACAGATCTTTGTTAATGCATTCGTCATTGGTACATTAAGATGGCCATGACATAATAACATTTGTGGAAGTTAGAGAGGACACAGCTGGTGTTACAGAACACGGGTGGAAGTTAGAGAGTACACAGCTGGTGTTACAGAACGCGGGTGGAAATTAGAGAGGACACAGCTGGTGGTACAGAACACGGGTGGAAGTAAGAGAGGACACAGCTGGTGTTACAGAACACGGGTGGAAGTTAGAGTGGACACAGCTGGTGTTACAGAACACGGGTGGAAGGGTATTACAGAACACGGGTGGAAGTTAGAGAGGACACAGCTGGTGTTACAGAACACGGGTGTAAGTTAGAGAGGACACAGCTGGTATTACAGAACACGAGTGGAAGTTAGAGAGGACACAGCTGGTGTTACAGAACACGGGTGGAAGCTAGAGAGGAAACATCTGGTGTTACAGAACACGGGTGGAAGTTAGAGAGGACACAGCTGGTGTTACAGAACACGGGTGGAAGTTAGAGAGGACACAGCTGGTGTTACAGAACACGGGTGGAAGTTAGAGAGGACACAGCTGGTGTTACAGAACACGGGTGGAAGTTAGAGAGGACACAGCTGGTGTTACAGAACACGGGTGGAAGTTAGAGAGGACACAGCTGGTGTTACAGAACACGGGTGGAAGTTAGAGAGGACACAGCTGGTGTTACAGAACACGGGTGGAAGTTAGAGAGGACACAGCTGGTGTTACAGAACTTGGGTGGAAGTTAGAGAGGAAACAGCTGGTGTTACAGAACACGGGTGGAAGTTAGAAAGAAACAGCTGGTGTTACAGAACACGAGTGGAAGTTAGAGAGGACACAGCTGGTATTACAGAACACGAGTGGAAGTTAGAGGGGACACAGCTGGTGTTACAGAAGACGGGTGGAAGTTAGAGAGTACACAGCTGGTGTTACATAACACGGGTGGAAGTTAGAAAGAAACAGCTGGTGTTACAGAACACGGGTGGAAGTTAGAGAGGAAACAGCTGGTGTTACAGAACACAGGTAATTGGCCTGTCAGTGGTGACAAGCCATAAAAAAGGTCATATTTCCACATCAAAGGTGACACACAGCACAACGGGAAGTTGAACTCAAGTTGTCACAACCATCACACACACCATGCTTAACACCTTCACATGTGTCCAGGTTATCGTAAAACACATGATGGATAAGGTTTGACATTTTTCTTCAAAAAACAAGTGTCAAAATATTTGATGATCATAGAAACAGGGTTATAGATTAGATATTGACAGCTTTCTTTAGAAGCCTGACGTTTAGCAGATATATGTTGATGGTCTGTTCGGGAAGAGATGGATTACTGTACAGACACTCTTTGTGAGAGCTATAGTGTTGTAACTGTTTTACATTGATAATGTATCTAGGGGGATCTATTACAGTTTGTCATCTTCTGAATACAGATCTATAGATCTATAACTACTGGCTGTACAGTGATCATAGATAGGTCAAGATGGAGTAGGAAACGACGTGTTTGTATAGATAGACTGTAAATTATCCTTCACACAGATACAAGTTATGGATATGAGAATAAAGCAGATTATCATTGTACGGTAAACCTTAACCTAGGAAGTTATGGAGCAAATAAAACTCAATGCATCATTCATAGAAGTAGTGTTGAGGACCATGCCAGTTGTGAAAGGTTAAATAATTTTGTGTTGACCTCCTAACATTCATTTAGTCATTCAGGTGAAGCGCACATTAAACAGGTCAGTTCTACTAATATTTGAATCCTCAAGGAATAAAAGTTTAATTTGGTTTCAATTTATGATTCTAAGAATATTTTGTTATAATGCAATATGAAAAATTATAATTAGTTGGAGACCTTTTTGCGTCTAACAACCTGGGTTTAATTCATTATCCTGTGTTCACATCACATTTCTGCCCTCGTATGACCTTCCACAACTAATGAACTTGTCTGAAGTGTCACCACCAGGTAAGAATTCTGTGTTATAGTCTAGGACCAGCCAAGTCTTTACCTGTATAACTAATGGACTTGGTCAGCTATGTCTGCTGGACACTGTCCATACCTACTGGGCTGCGGTATCTGACCTCCTCAGCCACAGTATCTAGATGCTTGTCATACAGATAGTTACACCCTGGGCACTATTTCTTGTCCAATATTTCATCCCGTACTTGCATCATTCTTTTATCTAGCAGTGTAAATAGGGATCAGTAGATATTAGTCTTATATGTACGACTGAATTCTAACAACCTCAAAAAATTATGTCCTGGTTGGTTGAATTCTGTTTAAGGATAACTAATTATAAATAAAAATCTTGGGGGCTCAGGAAATACCTCGAAAAGCGGTTATTAATAATTTGTTGAAATATTTTTTTATTATTTTAAGTGTATCGGGAACGGACACTTTTATTTAGAAACCTATTTCCTCAAATTATTATTTTCCCAAAGCAGCTCTTCATCCCTTCCCTAAGGTGTCTTCACCATTCATACAGCAGTAGATGATTCCAAAAGATTTCATTGGTTAGTGTATCAATTTCTAGAATAGAGAACTGAAAACAATATAATTTTAAATCCCCTTGGGTGCTGTTAATAGGTCAAATACTTACATATATGTAAAGTCCAAAAAATTTGATATTCTAAATATGTAAAAGTAGTAGTCTGTTCTTAAAATCTTTTTTGTGGATAGGTTGTGAAAAAATCCTCATTGTTGACAATCAAAGTTTTTTGTTTTCTACATATTTCTACACAAGGGATATTGTCAGTAATATTTTTTATTGGGAGAAATTCTATCGTGGTATTATGTTTTAAGTGACCTCTATCTTAATGTAATCTTTCAGTGGTAGTTAAATTATGCTTCAGTCTTTCCAGTAAATATCAGATTTAGGTGCAGTTCATCAGAAATCCATCAGATTCTGTCCCTCAATACAGCAGGAAACGGTTAAGAATTAAAACTGCGTCACTAATTTCCTTCAGAGAGTTATGAATAGAGCAGTGGAGGATTTCTTTGAACTTGATTCAGACATCAACATTTTTTCATCCTAATCTGACATGTAATCTGTGATAAGGGGGAAATTGTAGGAACTGCTTCTTGTGGTGAAGGTATTGTGGGGAGAAAGACCTTCATATCAGATGTTTCCACACACCTGTAGGTACGTCTGCCACAGGTAAATCCTAGCCAGGCAGGAGCAGCTTTAAATCGAGTGCAGAAAATAATGGCAAAGATATCAATCTTATCATTATCCATGTCTCAAACCTCGGAACTTTTAGTGTTTATGGAAGTCAGTTTAAAATGGAAACAATTAATGATTTTTCACTTTTATACAAGATAATGTTTAGTTTTCTGCTTTGACTTCTGCAAACCCATTGGTCTATGTTACAGGTTTTTGGCCATTTATATTAAGTCCTTTGAGATTATATCAACCGGAATGCATTCATCTGTTTGAAGTTTGT
Organism: Mizuhopecten yessoensis; assembly: GCF_002113885.1. NCBI lineage: Eukaryota > Metazoa > Mollusca > Bivalvia > Pectinida > Pectinidae > Mizuhopecten > Mizuhopecten yessoensis. The sequence goes on along the minus strand of NW_018408809.1, from coordinate 520,429 downwards.
AAATAAATGGAAAAATTGTCAATAAAACAAAATCAATTTTTTTGACAATTATCTAAAATGCTCAGCTGAATGTTCAACATTTTTTTTAATCAAATGAAATTTGATAAAGCCAATATTTACTTAAAAAGTTATACTGTTTATTGTTTATGGAAGTTGTTTCAAAATGTAAATTTCAGGCAGGAGATAAGTTTGTTGTAATAAACCCTGATTTTACCCTCATTTCATTTAGCACATTCCTCCTCAAGATATTTTGCCTGTTTTAAAACGGATGCAGAATCTGTTCAGATAAGCTGTATATTTGAAAGATTTTGAGATAATAAGAAATGTAGTCAAATATATGTGTGTATCTCAAGGCTGTATATATATGTGCCAATAGATCTTTAGTCCTGATAACAACAAATCCCTGTATATACTTCAACAGGCAGTTAACAGTTGGCTCATATAACCTTCTAATAAATGTTGAAGAGCTCTAATTTACAGGAGTGTGTGTTCTACTAATTATAGATGTTACAGTACACTAATTTACAGGAGTGTGTGTTCTACTAATTACAGATGTTACAGTACACTAATTTACTGGAGTGTGTGTTATACTAATTACAGATGTTACAGTACACTAATTTACTGGAGTGCGTGTTCTACTAATTTGAGGTGTTACAGTACACTAATTTACAGGAGTGTGTGTTCTACTAATTACAGATGTTACAGTACACTAATTTACAGGAGTGTGTGTTCTACTAACTACAGATGTTACAGTACACTAATTTACAGGAGTGTGTGTTCTACTTATTATAGATGTTCAAGTACACTAATTTACAGGAGTGTGTGTTCTACTAACTACAGATGTTACAGTACACTAATTAACAGGAGTGTGTGTTCTACTAACTACAGATGTGACAGTACACTAATTTACAGGAGTGTGTATTCTACTAATTATATATGTTACAGTACACTAATTTACAGGAGTGTGTTCTACTAATTACAGGTGTTACAGTACACTAATTTACAGGAGTGCGTGTTCTACTAACTACAGATGTGACTGTACACTAATTTACTGGAGTGCGTGTTCTACTAACTACAGATGTTACAGTACACTAATTTACAGGAGTGTGTGTTCTACTAACTACAGATGTTACAGTACACTAATTTACAGGAGTGTGTGTTCTACTAACTACAAATGTGACAGTACACTAATTTACAGGAGTGTGTGTTCTACTAATTATATATATTACAGTCCACTCATTTACAGTAGTGTGTTTTACTAATTATATATGTTACAGTACACTAATTTACAGGAGTGTGTTTTCTACTAACTACAGATGTTACAGTACACTAATTTACAGGAGTGTGTGTTCTACTAATTATATATATTACAGTCCACTCATTTACAGTAGTGTGTTTTACTAATTATATATGTTACAGTACACTAATTTACGGGAGTGTGTTTTCTACTAACTACAGCTGTTACAGTACACTAATTTACACGAGTGTGTTTTCTACTAACTACAGCTGTTACAGTACACTAATTTACAGGAGTGTGTGTTCTACTAATTACAGGTCTTACAGTACACTAATTTACATGAGTGTGTGTTCTACTACCTACAGATGTGACAGTACACTAATTTACAGGAGTGTGTGTTCTACTAATTATATATGTTACAGTACACTAATTTACAGGAGTGTGTTCTACTAATTACAGGTCTTACAGTACACTTATTTACAGGAGTGCGTGGTCTACTAATTACAGGTGTTACAGCCATTAACAGTAGACTATATAAATCTATGTCGTACATGTTGAAAGAAAGTTACCATTATGCAAGAAAAATACCATTTTTTCTGTAGAAATGCATATAATGTACAGGAGGACAATTGAAGTAATTCAGATCTAATTCCTATGTCATTACAATGTGCAGTGTTATATTTTTTTATTCTGTATATATGGCCACTTATCCAGGCCCTAGGATATAATACTGTATTGTAAGTTATAAACAGTAGGAATTTTGTTTTTGTATGACTGATCAGACATAGTTTATGTTCGACATCACATAAACTCCTCAAACAATGTGTATTGAATACAAATACAATGTTGTAAAATTTCTAGTAGTTTCCGCTCTTTTACTGGTATTTTGTTTGACTGTTTGTAGCTGCTGATGTTGTCCTTTAAGTGATTAGTTTGAGCGGAGTGTTGACTTTTGATCCATCAACATCTTGTCCAGATCTATCTGCTGTATCCCCCTAGAGCTAGTGGGCCAGAGCTCTGAAACGTGACACCGCCTTCATAATTAATAAGTAATCTGTGACATGCTGGATGTGGCCGACTGTTTCTCACCTCACCCCTCGGGCTCTGTCACCTGCTGGCTCCTTAACCCTTTATCTTTATACAACCATTTACCTTGAAGTCCTGTCAGCTTACAGATGGCAAATGTTACTGTGGAGTTTTAAAGACTTTTTCCTGTCAATTTGAATTACACTGATGTGTTTTGTCAAGAAGAATGGGTGATCAGTCATAAGTACAAAGGTGGTATTCCTCTGACCAGTGGTGTTGTTGCTCTTAATCCAACATATATCGTGTTTCTGCCCTATACTCTGGTCAGTTTGTTTCTGCCCTATACCCTAGCTGGTCAGTTGATTTCTGCCCTATACTCTGGTCAGTTTGTTTCTGCCCATACTCTGGTCAGTTTGATCCTGCCCTATACTCTGGTCAGTTTGTTTCTGCCCTATACTCTGGTCAGCTCATCAATACATGGTTCTGATTAAATTGAGTATTATGTATGTGTGATGATAGTGAATATATATGCAAGACCACACACGGATTAGAAAGCACTCATTTATTGCGCGGACGTATATATATTCGTCCGCGAATACACACGTGCTTTCTGATTCGTTTTTGCAAATACCGGGAACTTTTCAGTTTTCAATGACAAGGGGATTTCCATAAAAGGTAGTTCCGGCTAGTAGGTAAATACATCATTCCGTATTGCACATGTGCAATACAGAACGTTGTATTTCATGGTCTGAAAATTGCTTGTATTACTATAATAAGATTTCAACAGGTTTGTGATAAAATGTTGATTTGATGATTGTGTCTATGATGTAACTGGAGCGGTTGAGAACTGTCTGTTCTAACATTGTACTGTGTGGGGGCTTACTATCACCCTTACCTTTAGTACTGTGTGGGGGCTTACTATCACCCCTCCTTTAGTACTGTGTGGTCTAGGGGCTTACTATCACCCCTTCCTTTAGGACTGTGTGGTATAGACGCTTACTATCACCCCTTCCTTTAGCACTGTGTGGAATAGGGGCTTACTATCACCCCTTCCTTTAGTCCTGTGTGGTATAGGGGCTTACTATCACCCGTTCCTTTAGCACTGTGTGGTATAGGGGCTTACTATCACCCTTACCTTTAGTACTGTGTGGTATAGGGGCTTACTATCATCCCTTCCTTTAGTACTGTGTGGTATAGGGGATTACTATCACCCCTTCCTTTAGTACTGTGTGGGGGCTTACTATCCCCCCTTCCTTTAGTACTGTGTGGGGGCTTACTATCGCCCTTACCTTTAGTACTGTGTGGGGGCTTACTATCTCCCTTACCTTTAGTACTGTGTGGGGGCTTACTATCTCCCTTACCTTTAGTACTGTGTGGGGGCTTACTATCCCCCCTTCCTTTAGTACTGTGTGGGGGCTTACTATCTCCCTTACCTTTAGTACTGTGTGGGGGCTTACTATCGCCCTTACCTTTAGTACTGTGTGGGGGCTTACTATCTCCCTTACCTTTAGTACTGTGTGGGGGCTTACTATCCCCCTTACCTTTAGTACTGTGTGGGGGCTTACTATCCCCCTTACCTTTAGTACTGTGTGGGGGCTTACTATCCCCCTTACCTTTAGTACTGTGTGGGGGCTTACTATCCCCCTTACCTTTAGTACTGTGTGGGGGCTTACTATCCCCCCTTCCTTTGGTACTGTGTGGGGGCTTACTATCACCCCTCCTTTAGTACTGTGTGGTATAGGGGCTTAATATCACCCCTTCCTTTAGCACTGTGTGGTATAGTGGCTTACTATCACCCCTTCCTTTAGTACTGTGTGGGATAGGGGCTTACTATCACCCCTTCCTTTAGTCCTGTGTGGTATAGGGGCTTACTATCACCCTTTCCTTTAGTACTGTGTGGGGGCTTACTATCTCCCTTACCTTTAGTACTGTGTGGGGGCTTACTATCCCCCTTACCTTTAGTACTGTGTGGGGGCTTACTATCGCCCTTACCTTTAGTACTGTGTGGGGGCTTACTATCCCCCCTTCCTTTGGTACTGTGTGGGGGCTTACTATCACCCCTCCTTTAGTACTGTGTGGTCTAGGGGCTTACTATCACCCCTTCCTTTAGGAACGTTGTATTTCATGGTCTGAAAATTGCTTGTATTACTATAACAAGATTTCAACAGGTATGTGATAAAGTTATGATTTTATGATTAATTGTGTCTATGATGTAACTGGAGCGGTTGAGAAATGTCTGTTCTAACATTGTACTGTGTGGGGGCTTACTATCACCCCTCCTTTAGTACTGTGTGGTCTAGGGGCTTACTATCACCCCTTCCTTTAGTCCTGTGTGGTATAGGGGCTTACTATCACCCGTTCCTTTAGCACTGTGTGGTATAGGGGCTTACTATCACCCTTTCCTTTAGTACTGTGAGGTATAGGGGCTTAATAGCACCCTTACCTTTAGTACTGTGAGGTATAGGGGCTTAATATCACCCTTGTGGTATAGGGGCTTACTATCACCCCTTCCTTTAGGAACGTTGTATTTCATGGTCTGAAAATTGCTTGTATTACTATAATAAGATTTCAACAGGTTTGTGATAAAATGTTGATTTGATGATTGTGTCTATGATGTGACTGGAGCGGTTGAGAACTGTCTGTTCTAACATTGTACTGTGTGGGGGCTTACTATCACCCCTCCTTTAGTACTGTGTGGTCTAGGGGCTTACTATCACCCCTTCCTTTAGTCCTGTGTGGTATAGGGGCTTACTATCACCCTTTCCTTTAGTACTGTGAGGTATAGGGGCTTAATATCACCCTTTCCTTTAGTACTGCGTGGTATAGGGGCTTAATATCAACCCTTCCTTTAGCACTGTGTGGTATTGGGGCTTAATATCACCCTTTCCTTTAGTACTGTGTGGTATAGGGGCTTACTATCACCCTTTCCTTTAGTACTGTGAGGTATAGGGGCTTAATATCACCCTTTCCTTTAGTACTGTGTGGTATAGGGGCTTAATATCAACCCTTCCTTTAGCACTGTGTGGTATTGGGGCTTAATATCACCCTTTCCTTTAGTACTGTGAGGTATAGGGGCTTAATAGCACCCTTACCTTTAGTACTGTGAGGTATAGGGGCTTAATAGCACCCTTTCCTTTAGTACTGTGTGGTACAGGGGCTTAATATTAACCCTGCTACACACAGGTGTAGACCTCTGACATAATACCTGTATGTTGTAGTCGGACAGAACACATAACAAAGTTTTTTCCCCCAGTAATCCATGACATTGTTGATGCCTTAAAAAAGTGTTATTTAATGAGGAGGTCACATATTAGTAAAAACTAAGCTCTATAACACTTTTGTGTGTTTCTCTTGGGTCAGGTCATGGCCATTAGAGCCATATATAAAACAATACGGGACAACTCACTTCATATGTGAAAAATTAAAACCCTGTCACTTTGAATTTCTTGAAAAAAGTTTTCAAGCTAGGTAATTTTAGCATATAGCTGCTGTCTTGCCTAGTTGATACGTATACGTTTGTGATCCCTAGATAGAAGGTAGATAAGTTTGTGATCCCTAGATAGAAGGTAGATATATATCACTGAATCTCTCGGTCATATTGTTAAATAAAAAATATTTAACATCTGTACATGATATTTTGTTCAGAAACCTAGATTTATAGTGTTTTCCATTATAATACAGGCACAGGTAAATGTTCATGTAAAAACTCAATTGAAATGTTCAAAGGGAAACATTGGATGAACATCCTGGCTAGGCCTGATGATAGACAATGGGAGTTGAACAGATATTTATGTTTAATCTGCCATATTTTTACAGGCATTAGGAAGCAGGCACTACAGCTGGTGGGATTTAGGGGTATTCATTAGCTGTCATGGGGCCGCAGTGGCCAAGTGGTTGGGGCAGTCGCCAGGTACTGACCGTAGTTCGGTAGTTTTTTCTCGGGGAACTCCGGCTTTCCTCCACCACCAAAACTTGGCACATCCTTAAATGACCATAGCTGTTCATAAATAGGATGTAAAACACAAAGAAATCAAACCAATTCATAAGCTGGAGGGTTACGTTCCAAGATTTGTACTACATGTATGTGTTATTACAGCGTACCACAGCATAACTACTGTATGTTTTATGTTTCAGCACACTACTGGAGCTGCAGGGGGATGATGTCCAGGCAGTAGAGACGTATGAAACTGCTCTCAGTACACTGACCAGTGTCGTAGATATCACCCGTGTGTGGTCAAGGTTAGTATACTGACCGATATGGTGGACATAACTTGCGTGTGGTCAAAGTTAATATTCTGACCAGTGTAGTAGACATCACCCGTGTGTGGTCAAGGTTAGTATACTGACCAATGTAGTAGGTATCACCCGTGTGTGGTCAAAGTTAATATACTGACCAATAGTTTGGGATATATTACACCTGTATGGTCATGATAATACTGGTACTCTTGACTTGATATCACCAATGTGTGGGAAAGTTTAAGGTTGTATTCATTTCCATTACACAAATGAGCGGCAGTCATCATGAAAACTTTTGATGCCAAGAAGTTTCTCATTAACATTTGATATATATTTAAAAGTCATTACACATCGATGTAGCACCTGTGTATTTTGTAAAGTATTGTCAGATCTACTGTGATTAATTATGTTTTGCCATGTGCTTCCCTGTCTTGGTGTTTTTCAGCTACATTGGCTTCCAAAATCGAAGGCTGAAACTGCAGCGAACTGTGAGCCCCGACACGGCCCGAAGTTTCTATGACCTTGTCCGGCGGGCAGTGAGCTGCATTCCAACTAAATACGAGGTGCCTTACTGTGACGGGGTATACTGGTTTGATTATCGCCACGTTAACATGGTAATCCAGCAGTACATGGCGTGCCTGCCTCTTAGTCATCACACCACCAGCTACAGCAAGTTCCTCTCCCTCCTCCCCGACAACATGGACCTGCTCCTTCAGTAAGACCCAGGACTCATGTCTGTATTCTGTCTTATCAAATATTAATTGTACATCAGTATATTGATGAAACAGCTTCCTGTATCTGGTATATTATTCTGAAGTTGTCACAGTTGTTACTCAAATGTTACAATTACAGGTCACCTTTATTGTTTGTTTTTTGTTGCCATGACTACAGGGCTTGTGGCCATGCGGTGGGCCAGGACGACCTCCAGACTGCCCGGGGTCTGTGTACCACAGCTACCCTCACTAAATCTCCTAACCTACTGCTATGGAACATGTGAGTGATGTCATCCAGGGGAGCTCGGCTTTCATACAGTGTTGGGCCGATATGTCTTATTAATCCTATTTTGATATAATTAAGACTGGCACGATTCTGTTGAAAGCTTGTTGCTCTTCTGGATGTTTACTAATACTATAACTACAGGTTACTTTGCAGGTTTAATATGATATCTCAGATAATATATGAAACTCGGAAAAACGATATCTAGAAACACTTCTCTCAGTCATTGTCAAACCAGTCTTCTAAATTGTTCCTAACTAACTTAGATGATGATATTTTGTATCAATGCTTGTATGAATTCCAATGTATGCAGGGATTTATTAGTGGTGCGGTAGACACAACAAAGATGTAATTATGATATTTCGACAGAAATATACAAACATGGCACTATTTATAGAGATTGGATGTGTATTGGTTGGAACGGTTGTTGATCAACTTAATTTGTTCCTCAGGTGGTACCTAAGACATGGTGCCAGTTTTGTAAGTTTGCAACTTTCTCTCTTGTCATTTTTCACCAATATAAAGCAATGCTACCAATAGATATGGTGGTATATGTAAGGTTTAGAACCTGGTTTGTCCACAGCTCACAGGGGATCAGGTAAGTTTTATATCACAGATTTTGAAGTAACTATCTGAATCTAATGCGCTGGTAAGCCTATACTTTACTTTTACTTGATCCGTATTATGTCTTTATTGCTTGTTCTAAGATACGTGTTTGTTCTGGTATCCTGTTTTGAGGGTAATTACCACATAATCTCAAAGGTCTTGTTGCTAATAAATATCTACTGTAGGCGGGGAAGTTTTCACCCAGTCAAACTTTTGCCGTTCACACACAAAATAAATTTTCACTTGGTGTTGATTTTGCACCTCACATTTCATTACGATGTATTATGATGTTAACTTGTATTCACCGTAATGATAAATTTGCCCTCATCACAGAGGGCAAACAAACATTTTTAACTGCAGCAAAAATGTCCAGGTATACAGTATGTCTTCCAAGATCCTATTTAGTGGGTTACCACATGGTCTAATGTTCTATGTCACTTATAAAAACAGTCTGTCTATATCCTGACATCCTGTTCATAGGAGTCATACTTTGGATGTCGGATTAGACAGGTTTCACTGCTGTGTGTGTCGACCACCTGTCTCTCTCATCAGTCTGTGTTGTAGGTGTGTTGGTTATATAACAGTATTTAAATATGTTCCCGTTGTACGCAGGTGTTGTATTTGACCTGTACCTGGTATACGTTTGGTGTCAGACAAACTTGTGTGTAGTTGTGAATGTTGTGTAAACATCTTGTTTCCAGGTTGATATCTCTGACCAGTCGATTAGAAGGGAGGAAGGAGGTAGGTATCACAGTGAATCACCTATCATAATGGCACAGTGTATACCAAAGTTTAAACATTGCAATTATTTTGTAATCATTATTTTCATCAAGTATAAGCTATTTTAATGTACATGTCTATGACTGATTTGTTTCATACACCATTGTGGAGTCTATCTATGTCTGTGTATTGCATAGCGGGGTAACTACAGCCATTTTCAGTGCTAGTTAGATTTTGAAGATCTTTGTCGTATTATCAGAGCCTGTTTCTGTATTTATTTATTTTATTGTCTGTATTCTGTTTCTTTTACAGGTCCGTCGGATATTCCACAAAGCCGTCCAAGCATTGCCGTACTCAGCCCCACTATGGAAAGATGTACTGAAATCTGTCAATTACCCCATTCCTCATTTCATCTACAAAGTCGTAATTCTTAAACAATCAACGTTAGTGTATAATAGGATAAAGAGTAAATAATCAATACAAGGTTCTGTAGAAAAGCTTATGCAATATTATATGCAAGTTTCTTTTATATAAAATAAAATTAGATATTTGTTTCAGTTATTTTGTGTAATCAGAAGCGCATGTCTTGTATTTTCAGTATCTGCTGTTTGAGGTTACCCAGAGGTCATCAGAGGTTTTGCCTAAAATCATCCAGAAGTGTCGAGACATTGGAATTCCCATACAAGAATATGCCGACTTTCTCACCAAACCTTCCTAAGAACCTTCCCCATGGCCAGGACCTGTTAAGTTAACGCTTCCTAGGTGGTCTCCGGCCAATTTAGATATCAGTTTCTCCACCGTTAATGCTACGGCCTTCATTAAGTGCAATAGATATCTAAACAATTAAATACTTCAATTTTTTTTCGAAGTGATATAACATACAAAAGCGATATATTGATAACCTATAGCTTACCTATTGACTGTGATAACGATCTGACAATCGGAACATTTGGAAGCAGACTGGACTTGTAAGGCCTGTGATTGGTCTCGTAAGTATATGCTACACTTCCAGCCCTAAATATGGTCACAAATCAACCTTTATAACAAGTATTAACCTGACATATAAATTAACATGAATGTTCAGAAATCGGTGTTCAAATAATCCTTTTTGAAGTACAGGTGTATTATCATTTACTACCCTGTCAGAGACATGACATATTCAGGGCTGTATTTTTACTTTGTGTGTTGTATAGTTGTTGTTGTCAATGTTGGTACGTGTGTGTGTGAGAGAAATAACAAACATTACTCCACAGCAAACAACAACAAAAGACTTTCTCCAAGTGGTCAAACCAAATATGGAATTCAACGATATGACTCGATGAATGACACATCCCATAAATGAGGATTTTATTGGACAATTTATTGTTATATCAAGATTAAAAATCATTAAAATCATGGATCACAATCTACGAAATCATGACCTGAGAAATAAGGGAGTTCATTGAAGATTCTATAAAGTACTGCGATACAGAGGAGCTACACAAGCTTGGGACGACACAGAGGTCAAGGTCAAACAGTCCATCTATGCATGTCAAGGTCACCTGTGAGTGATGTAACAAGTATCACTGTGTTTGTATGTATTGTGTTTCGCGTGGTCTGCTGTCAACTAAAACATCAAGAGGGATCGGAACGTCGCGTCCAAGGCCCCAAAATAATGACCAGAGGGATAGGAACGTCACATCCGAGGCCCAAAAACATTGACCAGATGGATCATGACAAATGTATTCATGCTAGAAAAAAAACCAAGAACTTTCACAATATTATTTACTTTTGTTATGTTATTGGTTGTTTTATGTTTCATGTGCCGAAAGACCATATTCAGAGTTCAGTTATTACCCCAATATTTCACACCAATATACATCCTGTAGAGAGGTGAAAAGAGGGTTCCTTTTAGCCCAGAGATTTAGCCACACAAGTTTCTATCATATAGCCTGGGTTTGGAAAAAAATTCAAAATATTTGAAGGTTGTCAAAAACTTTAACTATGGTCTTATTGTATGTACAAGTTATTTCAAGTATAACGTTAGTGTAGAAATGTGAATTACATTGATTCTTGCAGGTCTGGTAAGAAAACAGCATCAATTAAGATTCATCATTTAACACAGATAGATAGAACAATGTTTATTATTAGTGTTCTCTGTTTAATACAAGTATATTTACTGGTAAACTTGATTGTCAAATTTCATTTATTGGTTCTCTTTGTTTGTAATAGTTTATATGATTATCACATTATTTACTAAAACTTTAACATCATCCATGAGATAGAGTTAGACAATGATCCAAATCTGTGTCATGTTTGTTTATATTTGCCAAAACATGTTACTGTCCCAATGAGTATGTAGGAGTATATCAAATGAATGCTGTTTACATGGTCGTATTAAATGTTGTTGTTTTTGCTGTTGTTGATTCCTAAATAAATAATTACATTTTACATCCTCAAGTTTGTTGTTGATTCCATCTTGAGATGGAGGACTATTTTCCCAAATCAGACAATACGTCTACTCCAAACGGAGATGATAACCTCTGGTGTTGTTCAAGTTTACGAAAACTCCAAATATTTTAAGAAAATTTGAACTTCAATTGATACACAAGAATTTGGCTGTCTGACTTAACTCCTAAATACAATAACACACTTAGGATTAATACACAAGAATTTGGCTGTATGACTTGACTCCTAAATACAACAACACACTTAGGATTGATACATAATAATTTGGCTGTATGACTTGACTCCTAAATACAACAACACACTTAGGATTGATACATAAGAATTTGGCTGTATGACTTGACTCCTAAATACAACAACACACTTAGGATTGATACATAAGAATTTGCCTGTATGACTTGACTCCTTAATACAATAACACACTTAGATCAGAATTTGGCTGTATGACTTGACTCCTAAATACAATAACACTTAGGATTGATACATAAGAATTTGGCTGTATGACTCGACTCCTAAATACAATAACACACTTAGGATTGATACATGAGAATTTGGCTGTTTGCCTTGACTCCTAAATACAATAACACTTAGGATTGATACATAAGAATTTGGCTGTCTGACTTAACTCCTAAATACAACAACACACTTAGGATTGATACATAAGAATTTGGCTGTCTGACTTAACTCCTAAATACAACAACACACTTAGGATTGATACATAAGAATTTGGTTGTATGACTTGACTCCTAAATACAATAACACTTAGGATTGATACATAAGAATTTGGCTGTCTGACTTAACTCCTAAATACAACAACACACTTAGGATTGATACATAAGAATTTGGCTGTCTGACTTAACTCCTAAATACAACAACACACTTAGGATTGATACATAAGAATTTGGCTGTCTGACTTAACTCCTAAATACAACAACACACTTAGGATTGATACATAAGAATTTGGTTGTATGACTTGACTCCTAAATACAATAACACTTAGGATTGATACATAAGAATTTGGCTGTCTGACTTAACTCCTAAATACAACAACACACTTAGGATTGATACATAAGAATTTGGCTGTCTGACTTAACTCCTAAATACAACAACACACTTAGGATTGATACATAAGAATTTGGCTGTCTGACTTAACTCCTAAATACAACAACACACTTAGGATTGATACATAAGAATTTGGTTGTATGACTTGACTCCTAAATACAATAACACTTAGGATTGATACATAAGAATTTGGCTGTCTGACTTAACTCCTAAATACAACAACACACTTAGGATTGATACATAAGAATTTGGCTGTCTGACTTAACTCCTAAATACAACAACACACTTAGGATTGATACATAAGAATTTGGCTGTCTGACTTAACTCCTAAATACAACAACACACTTAGGATTGATACATAAGAATTTGGTTGTATGACTTGACTCCTAAATACAATAACACTTAGGATTGATACATAAGAATTTGGCTGTCTGACTTAACTCCTAAATACAACAACACACTTAGGATTGATACATAAGAATTTGGCTGTCTGACTTAACTCCTAAATACAAAAACACACTTAGGATTGATACATAAGAATTTGGCTGTCTGACTTAACTCCTAAATACAACAACACACTTAGGATTGATACATAAGAATTTGGCTGTCTGACTTAACTCCTAAATACAACAACACACTTAGGATTGATACATAAGAATTTGGTTGTATGACTTGACTCCTAAATACAATAACACTTAGGATTGATACATAAGAATTTGGCTGTCTGACTTAACTCCTAAATACAACAACACACTTAGGATTGATACATAAGAATTTGGCTGTCTGACTTAACTCCTAAATACAACAACACACTTAGGATTGATACATAAGAATTTGGCTGTCTGACTTAACTCCTAAATACAACAACACACTTAGGATTGATACATAAGAATTTGGTTGTATGACTTGACTCCTAAATACAATAACACTTAGGATTGATACATAAGAATTTGGCTGTCTGACTTAACTCCTAAATACAACAACACACTTAGGATTGATACATAAGAATTTGGCTGTCTGACTTAACTCCTAAATACAACAACACACTTAGGATTGATACATAAGAATTTGGCTGTCTGACTTAACTCCTAAATACAACAACACACTTAGGATTGATACATAAGAATTTGGCTGTCTGACTTAACTCCTAAATACAACAACACACTTAGGATTGATACATAAGAATTTGGTTGTATGACTTGACTCCTAAATACAATAACACTTAGGATTGATACATAAGAATTTGGCTGTCTGACTTAACTCCTAAATACAACAACACACTTAGGATTGATACATAAGAATTTGGCTGTCTGACTTAACTCCTAAATACAACAACACACTTAGGATTGATACATAAGAATTTGGCTGTCTGACTTAACTCCTAAATACAACAACACACTTAGGATTGATACATAAGAATTTGGCTGTCTGACTTAACTCCTAAATACAACAACACACTTAGGATTGATACATAAGAATTTGGCTGTCTGACTTGACTCCTAAATACAATAACACACTTAGGATTGATACATAAGAATTTGCCTGTATGACTTGACTCCTAAATACAACAACACACTTAAGATTGATACATGAGATTTGGCTGTATGATTTGACTCCTAAATACAATAACACACTTAGGATTGATACATAAGAATTTGCCTGTATGACTTGACTCCTAAATACAATAACACTTAGGATTGATACATAGGAATTTGGCTGTCTGACTTAACTCCTAAATTCAATAACACTTGGGATTGATACATACGAATATGGCTGTCTGACTTAACTCCTAAATACAATAACACTTACATACATACGAATATGGCTGTCTGACTTGACTCCTAAATACAATAACACTTAGGATTGATACATACGAATATGGCTGTCGGACTTGACTCCTAAACACAATAACACACTCAGGAATTCCTCCCCACGAGCAGTGACATCGTGGGACATGAAGCATAAAGCCCGATCTAGTAGGCATATGGTCAAAAGACGTTCGTGTAAATATAGAGGATGACATGCTAACTGGACTCAAAAATGAGACTTACTTGAAAGTTAAATGGACTTGGCAATATAAAGTCTTGAAAATTGACTGAACTCGCAAAAAGACTGCCTTGAAAGTTAACTGAACTCGAAAATATAAAATACATAGACATCGGACTAGAAAACCATACGGTCTTGAAATTAAATGGGGCTCAAAAATTAATCCGCTTGTCCCTTATTTAAACACGGCTACCGTTTGTTTACAAGGATTGCTGATAACAGCAATGAGAGAAGGACTCGCTTTCGGTGAACAACTAATTAAACAAAGAAGAGCAAACAGTTATTACGATGGACAAGATGAAATAGAAATGAGAGCCCAATGGTCGATTTCGATAGAAAAGATTGAAAAAAAAACCAATGAGAGGTCAATGGTCACTTAGACAAGATTGTAATACTGCAACGAGAATCCAGTGGTCAGTTTCGTTAGACAAGACTGTAATATAGGAATGAAAGGTCAACGCTCACTTAGACAAGATTGTAATACTGCAACGGGAATCCAGTGGTCAGTTTTTCGTTAGATTAGGCTTACATAGCAATGAAAGGCCAACGCTCACTTAAACAAGATTGTAATACTGCAACGAGCAACCAGGCCAGTGGTCAGTTTCGTTAGACAAGACTTATATAGCAATGCGAGGCCAACGCTCACTTTCTATAGACACAAATGTATTAAAACAACTAGAAATGACAGCGTCACAATCGATAGACAAGCCTGAATGAAAAGAACAAACTGTAGATTGTAATGAGATCATTGAAAAAATAATCAAGTGGTTATATTCTGCTTCACATTTGGAAACAAATATTGAAGTATAGCACCAGGTGTTCGCTCACAGTCAGCTGAGTTGTATTTAATAATTGTTTCAGAGAAGGTGGATTGGCAAAAACTAGGTATTTATGACGACATGTAGCTGTAAATTGTAGGTTTCAGGTCGTATGTACGATCGGCCAATAACCCTTCTACGCTTTCTTTGTATTTACAGCTTAAATTAACATGGCTTCGTATTCCGGACAAGAGACCGAAGATATAACAAACTTTTAAATACCATTTTAAACTATTGTGTTGTACATACAAAACATAAAAAAGGTCTTTGAAAACTATCAAAATTTGAAACAATTTCCCTAATCCACGTGAATGTTGTATGCATTTGTCCTTACAAAATGTCTGACTCCGATTAAAATCCAAAATGGCGCAGGATGTTTAGTGAAAGTGTTCTAATTCCTGGCTATGGCTATATCGCGGTAACCTTATGAGAAGTCATGGTTTTGAAATAAAAAGGCGTTACACAGCAGCAGATGATACGTCAGCACGAAAGTACTTTTATGTGACACAGGAAGTGTGATCCTATGTATAGCAGTGGTCAGCTAGTGGTCAGATCAAATGATATTTGATAGTTTATTCTGCAAAGTTCCCTTGACATAGAAGACTACAAATAAACCCACATTAGTCGCCTCGTACCATCATGCCGATTATTTCATCAGAATCTATATACCCATCATATAAAAAGTAATATTTGTATACTTGTCTTACGTGGAAGCCATTTTATTCTTGACTGCAATAAGACCGTGTGCAATCGGGAACCGTCGGCACTTTCCGTAAACAAGAAAATACAAGCACGGACTAAGATAGCAATCTAATCTAATCTAATTCCGTGATACAAGTATTTTAACTATTTCAAAAATATGTGTTAAGGAAAGGCCCGACGGTTCCCGAATGGACCATACCTTCCTTGTGTCTGATATATTGCCAGTTTGTGTGCTCATATAAAACTGTAAACGAATTGCATTACAACCATGATCAATCTTTATCAGAGTGACAAAACTTTTCACAAAAACTTTTTGAATCATCAGGCATTCTACAGATCTGGTGAGTTTGCCTTTCTGACGAGGGGGTAAATAGCGTGGGCTGCCCAGCCGCCCCGGCACTGTTGAAAGTTGTCGAACGGTCTGTCCTATTGCGTGGCAATGGGACAGAACACTTCGGTCAACGCAACCCGAATGACAATACCTCCCTCGATGTTTATCATAGGGCGTTCGGAAATGTCTTGTTTTCACACATTTGAGACAAAGCAAAAAATCGCTACAACAAGTAACCGACACACCTGTTGACATGGGGCCGCTACAGGTGATGTGTTGTCCACATTCTCGAGAGATCTCGCCGTTAATCAATCTACTATTAGGCCTTACCTTACCCCACGGCCAAATGCTGACTTACTTTTTTTGCTTGAACGACATATATCAGATTGTTAAAGAGGTCCTATAGATCACGGAGGCGCTCCTCGGAATCTNGGGGGGGGGGGGGGGTTGCGGAGGTATACAGTTCCATGGGTCGAGACCCCGGATCACAAGACATGCCGCGGGGCTAGTACGTGTGTCAAGGGAGCCTGAAGTTGGTTCCTAGTTCCTAGTTCCGTTTAAGGTAAACGGAACTAGGAACCATACCCTAGTTCTGTTTAACATAAACGGAACTGGGAATCGGACCCTAGTTCCGTTTAACATAAACGGAACTGGGAACCAGACACTGGTTCCGTTTAAATTTGAAATAACACTATCAATCGAACTTCGACCAAAATACTGGGTCTGTTTCAGAAAAACATCATAGCAATCCTCCTATCATCGACTGGGAACTAAAATCTGAATCCAGTACAGCAATCGAACCCACAACCTTTCACACGAAAATTAAGACTACCATAGCCTCTATAAAGTAATTGGTCTGATACGGAACTGAGATTCAAACTCCAGTTACGTTTTTCCTTAAACTAGGAACTAGGAACCAATTTCAGGCTCCCGTGTGTCAATGTGTCAGTAATTACGCAAGAAATACCAAATTTCGNGGTTCCTAGTTCCTAGTTCCGTTTAAGGTAAACGGAACTAGGAACAANCTCACTTAGACAAGATTGTAATACTGCAACGGGAATCCAGTGGTCAGTTTTTCGTTAGATTAGGCTTACATAGCAATGAAAGGCCAACGCTCACTTAAACAAGATTGTAATACTGCAACGAGCAACCAGGCCAGTGGTCAGTTTCGTTAGACAAGACTTATATAGCAATGCGAGGCCAACGCTCACTTTCTATAGACACAAATGTATTAAAACAACTAGAAATGACAGCGTCACAATCGATAGACAAGCCTGAATGAAAAGAACAAACTGTAGATTGTAATGAGATCATTGAAAAAATAATCAAGTGGTTATATTCTGCTTCACATTTGGAAACAAATATTGAAGTATAGCACCAGGTGTTCGCTCACAGTCAGCTGAGTTGTATTTAATAATTGTTTCAGAGAAGGTGGATTGGCAAAAACTAGGTATTTATGACGACATGTAGCTGTAAATTGTAGGTTTCAGGTCGTATGTACGATCGGCCAATAACCCTTCTACGCTTTCTTTGTATTTACAGCTTAAATTAACATGGCTTCGTATTCCGGACAAGAGACCGAAGATATAACAAACTTTTAAATACCATTTTAAACTATTGTGTTGTACATACAAAACATAAAAAAGGTCTTTGAAAACTATCAAAATTTGAAACAATTTCCCTAATCCACGTGAATGTTGTATGCATTTGTCCTTACAAAATGTCTGACTCCGATTAAAATCCAAAATGGCGCAGGATGTTTAGTGAAAGTGTTCTAATTCCTGGCTATGGCTATATCGCGGTAACCTTATGAGAAGTCATGGTTTTGAAATAAAAAGGCGTTACACAGCAGCAGATGATACGTCAGCACGAAAGTACTTTTATGTGACACAGGAAGTGTGATCCTATGTATAGCAGTGGTCAGCTAGTGGTCAGATCAAATGATATTTGATAGTTTATTCTGCAAAGTTCCCTTGACATAGAAGACTACAAATAAACCCACATTAGTCGCCTCGTACCATCATGCCGATTATTTCATCAGAATCTATATACCCATCATATAAAAAGTAATATTTGTATACTTGTCTTACGTGGAAGCCATTTTATTCTTGACTGCAATAAGACCGTGTGCAATCGGGAACCGTCGGCACTTTCCGTAAACAAGAAAATACAAGCACGGACTAAGATAGCAATCTAATCTAATCTAATTCCGTGATACAAGTATTTTAACTATTTCAAAAATATGTGTTAAGGAAAGGCCCGACGGTTCCCGAATGGACCATACCTTCCTTGTGTCTGATATATTGCCAGTTTGTGTGCTCATATAAAACTGTAAACGAATTGCATTACAACCATGATCAATCTTTATCAGAGTGACAAAACTTTTCACAAAAACTTTTTGAATCATCAGGCATTCTACAGATCTGGTGAGTTTGCCTTTCTGACGAGGGGGTAAATAGCGTGGGCTGCCCAGCCGCCCCGGCACTGTTGAAAGTTGTCGAACGGTCTGTCCTATTGCGTGGCAATGGGACAGAACACTTCGGTCAACGCAACCCGAATGACAATACCTCCCTCGATGTTTATCATAGGGCGTTCGGAAATGTCTTGTTTTCACACATTTGAGACAAAGCAAAAAATCGCTACAACAAGTAACCGACACACCTGTTGACATGGGGCCGCTACAGGTGATGTGTTGTCCACATTCTCGAGAGATCTCGCCGTTAATCAATCTACTATTAGGCCTTACCTTACCCCACGGCCAAATGCTGACTTACTTTTTTTGCTTGAACGACATATATCAGATTGTTAAAGAGGTCCTATAGATCACGGAGGCGCTCCTCGGAATCTGATAATACAACCGTAAATCCGCATATATATATTCATTTATAACATTTTTCAACTAACCGCAGGTCATTTTTGGTAAAAGTATTTCAAGATACAGTAAGTATACATGGTAGGTGCAATATAAATTAAAGCACTCATGACAATGGTATGGGAGATTGAATTACCACAGAATTTCAATGATTTCCCTTTGGCCAATTCCTATTTGTTTTTGCTTAGAGTTGATCGTATTTGTCGTTTAACTTACAAAACAAACGGGACGATGACTTACACAATGTTAGTGTTGAGTTTCCGTGATTCAGAAGGTTAGCGTTAGTTTATTTGATGTATTTACAAGAATGCCATCTATTAAAAAACATTTTTTGAAATGATTGCTATGCAGAGGAGCCGAAACTCACATATTTTCCTATCTTTATCAATTTGCATATTTACATACATTGTACATTTCTAAAGAACGGAAATGACGTCAGTGATTGCGATGGTCATGTTTTCGTGTCTTCGTTAACAAACCCATTTCAGTTACGTTACTTGTACTAATGACACATATACCATTAGAGAAACTTCGTTCACTTATCGCTGTAGCAGCAATATAAGATCAACATTTTCTGGTTGTCTCTTCCTGTGATCTCCAGACTTCCTGGAGCTCGGCTTGGTATATTTGACCAAATAAGATGGATGTCTCAACTTCATCGAGTTCATTAAGTACGTTATAAATTGGGGGG